>NC_090255.1:42319894-42397394 GCF_037325665.1 Littorina saxatilis | reverse complement strand
TTTGCGACACCCTTCGCTTTTTCCTCTAATAGTTTTTTGTAAGGGCTTGAGGTTAGGACCTCAGACGATGTTCTCTTACGCCGTCTTGAAGACGGTGTCGGAAGCACGTTGCCAGTTGTGACTACGAGTTCATAATGCCCGACTTCATCTCCCCATGATGTATATCGGAGTGTCACCGGATGTTCAAATTCCTCTCCGTACTTTAGAGTGTTTCCTCTGTTGTCTGTTGCGTCGATGATAACGATTGTTTTTTTCAGCACTTCAGATGTTTGTTGTATCTCAAACTCCCCGACCATTGCTGTATTGACAGACATGGCCATGACTCTTTCGTGAACAGAGGAAAAACGGATGCGCTGGGGCATATCAGCATTCAGTGTATCCCCAACAAGATTCTGTGCATGATCGTCAATTTTTGTAATGATGTGAAGCATCACTTTGTTTCGTAAATTGTCAGCCTCCACTTGCTCTCTCAATCTTAGACCAGGATCTATTGCTTGCCCATTTATTCGCCGTGCAGTTTGCAGGTCTGTGTCAGCTGAAATAACGAGGCTTCGGAAGAAGCAACGTCCATCTGACGCAGGGTTAATCACCGAACATGTAGTAGTGGGAGATGTTGCTGCATGTGTCATTGATCCTGTCGCTGGAGGCATCATTGGTTCTGTTGCGCCATTGGTCATGTTGACTGTTGCACCATTCGTCTTGTCGCTGGATGTGTCATTGGTTCTGTTGCCTGTTGCGTCATTGCTCCTGTCGCTGAATGCATCATTGGTTCTGTTGCTGAATGCATCATTGGTTCTGTCGCTGGATGCATCATTGGTTCTGTTGCTGAATGCATCATTGGTTCTGTCGCTGGATGCATCATCGGTTCTGTTGCTGAATGCATCATTGGTTCTGTTGCTGAATGCATCATTGGTTCTGTTGCTGAATGCATCATTGGTTCTGTCGCTGAATGCATCATTGGTTCTGTTGCTGAATGCATCATTGGTTCTGTTGCTGAATGCATCATTGGTTCTGTCGCTGAATGCATCATTGGTTCTGTTGCTGAATGCATCATTGGTTCTGTCGCTGGATGCATCATTGGTTCTGTCGCTGGATGCATCATTGGTTCTGTTGCTGAATGCATCATTGGTTCTGTTGCTGAACGCATCATTGGTTCTGTTGCTGAATGCATCATTGGTTCTGTTGCTGGATGCATCATTGGTTCTGTCGCTGGATGCATCATTGGTTCTGTTGCTGAATGCATCATTGGTTCTGTTGCTGAATGCATCATTGGTTCTGTTGCTGAATGCATCATTGGTTCTGTTGCTGAATGCATCATTGGTTCTGTCGCTGGATGCATCATTGGTTCTGTTGCTAGATGCGACATTGGTCCTGTTGCCTGTCGCTAGATGCGCCATTGAGCATGTTTCCGGATGTGAAGAGGAGAGTGTTGCCAACGAAGGGAGAGCCTCAGCGATAGATGCCTCAAACTGAGAGTCCTCAAAAACCTCCCTTGAACATGGCCAAATACCACATGATCTGAACCCGTTCATAGCTGTCTGCATTGTTGCTGTTTTCAGGTAGGCCTCGTTGAATAAACTGCAAATTTGAAAGGGGGTGACCAGTCGTCCTGGGTTGTTTCGCAGCCAGCGTTCTATAGCCTGGTCGTAATAAGCTTGCAGAGGTTTGAAAACGGAGCGATCCATTGGCTGTGTCTTATGCGTTGTGTGGGGGGGCAAAGACAGCAGGATCACGCCGTGTTCTCTTGCAAGATTAATGGCATCGAGATTGCTGGTGTGGCTCTTATGTCCATCGAGTACGATCAGCACCTTTTCCTCAACGTTTGGCTTCACGTGTTTGATGAAGTGCTGCAACCATGTATAAAACATGTTGCCGTCCATCCATCCACTGTCGTTACAGGTAACAACAGAACCAACTGGCGATCCTTCTGCCAGGGAAGGAGGCATACGTTTTCTCTTGAATATGACAAATGGTGGAACACAGTTCCCGGCAGCTGAAGCACAACCACAATAGTTGTGTTGACTCCTCGTTCACCACTGGACATTGAACCGATTTGATGCTTGCCCTTCTGTGCCAGAACCTTTTGGCACTTTTTCTGCACAGTACTTATCCCTGTTTCATCCATGTTAAAGATCCGGGATGCGTGCAAGCTGTTGTCATCGACGAGTTCTTCCAATAGGTTGAAATAGCGATTGACCGCTTCTCGGTTGAACCCCTCAGCCCGAGCAAATGAGGTTGCTTCTGGCTGTCGTAGGCTGATTTCAGGGTGTCTCCTCATGAAAAGACGATACCAATCTTTCCCCGCGGTCTTCTTTTCCTTGTTGAAGGAATGGTTTATTCGATTCATTTCGGCAATTTGGTATGCCATTTTCATTAGGTCGTTTCTGGTGAGACCAAAGAACCTTCCTTCCCTCATGAGTATGAGTTCAACCAATTCCTGTTCGACCTCTTCTGGTAATGTTTGGTGCCTCCCCATTACTTTGATGTCACCATTGGCAAATTTGTTGGTTTTGTTTCGGTGGCGTCTTAAAGTTACTCTTGGAATGTTAAAATGTTCTGAACATGCATGCAGGCTCAATCCTTTCTGTAAGGCGTCCATCGCAGCAGATAGTGTTTGTGATGTCCATTGGGGCCTGTAAAATAAAAACAAACGACCGTGCGAGATCAGCGTGCAAAAAAACTCGTTCATCAAAGAACACCAGGAACTATACGCAGCTTGGAAACTTTTTACATTAAGAAATCGAGAGGTTTTTTGTGTGGGGAAGGGGATACGCGCACATTGACACCACATAATTATGTTATTTTGTTTCATTTATTTTGGTGTAAATCGCAAAAATTATGCATCATCTCGCGCCAAAAAAAATCTAGGCTACTACAGTACTAGCTTAGATTCTCGATGCTCACATTTGTTTATAGTCTCTGCAAACCATTATTGCGTCATTTTGTGACGTAATTTCAATATGTCAATACCGAACTTTTACGGGTTCTTCATCTGACACTATTTCTTGGAGATGAAAGAGTCTACACAGACGAGAGAGTGATATGGACCCATAGTCGGGTATTGTGACCCGGGTCGAGTTACACGACAAAGGGGGGGACGAATTACCCGATCATGGTACTCGCTGAACATTGCTGTTTACCATTGTTCCTGGGATAGCCTGAGATCTCTAACTTTCGACTAGTTGTTATGAAAGCCAAAGCTTTTTTGCAGATCTGGTGCATTTTACGAATCAGCGGCTCCCATGCACTGACTGTGTTTTTTTTCGTGCAACAATTTTAGAGTGGAAACCATCAAAATTGATAAAGACTTACCGCTTTGCTGGGACCGTTTTTGTTGACATTTTTTTTTTCTTCAACTGATTCAGGTTGGGTAACTCTGGCTTATGAAATCGATGATAATCACCCCTGCAGTGTCATGTTCTCAAAATCGAGGGGGGACGACATACCCGAGGGGGTCGACTTGCCCACCCTTCCCCTACATCTATCATATTAGTTATGGCTATGCTCATGTCCTTCGGCATCAATGTCTGCTTGTACACAATCTGGTTCTGCTAATAAAAGTGCAGTCTTTTTGGCATGCAGCACGCGCGTGAACTGACCTCACCAGTGACGGTGGCAAAATAATGCGCCAGGAGTCGTAATTTCTTTATCTCGGCCAACCAGACACAATGCAAAGCACTTGGCTTTATTTTGGGCTAGCCTTGACAAACGACCGAGATGTCGGTGCGAAATATTTATTACGACCTAAGAGTCTTAAGTACAAGGCGCCTGGTGGAGGTAGTTGCGTGTGAGTCTTGCTGTGCTGTAAATAATATCTAAAAAAAAAAAAAATCATTAGAATGTGGTGCTAAATTTGTCATTCAGCCAACAAAGCAAATCCACAAGTGAAGGTGCTAATTTTCTAGTTTGAAACCGTTGTATATTTCCCTTTGAAACAAGAAATTCCTCTGATAGGAAAAACACCCCCGTCAAAGGGAAATAACCTTCTCAGTTGGTGGCAGTGAGAATGGTTATTTCCCTTTGACCAACGGGGGTGTCCGTCTATAAGTCGTTGTATAATTTTAATCCACCAATAACTCCCTAACCGTGTGTTTGACTGGTCCCAATTTTTGTAAGGACCGTCTCAGGAATGTATAGAACCTGTTCATCAAGTTTGGTGACGATCGGTCCGTTCATTCTTGAGATCTACTTGCGAACACAAACACACAAATACCGCCACAAACACACAAACACATCGAGTGAAACCTATACACACCCCTATACTGGGGGTGTAAAGACGATTTTCGGAAATAACTCCGTCAGGTTTGTATGGGTTGTACAAGAGTGAATACAATTCCTCACGCTCGTGCTCCTGTTCACGTGTTTTCGACACACCCCTCGCTAGTGTCGGGGATATAGCTCAGTTGGTAGCGCGCTGGATTTGTATTCAGTTGGCCGCTGTCAGCGTGAGTTCGATCCCAGGTTCGGCGGAAATTTATTTCACAGAGTCAACTTTGTGTGCAGACTCTCTTCGGTGTCCGAACTTCCCCCCGTGTACACTACATTGGGTGTGCACGTTAAAGATCCCACGATTGACAAAAGGGTCTTTCCTGGCAAAATTGCTTAGGCACAGTTAATAATTGTCTACCTATACCCGTGTGACTTGGAATAATAGGCCGTGAAAGGTAAATATGCGCCGAAATGGCTGCAATCTACTGGCAGTATAAAATTTCATCTCACACGGCATCACTGCAGAGCGCCTAGAACTGTACCCACGGAATATGCGCGATATAAGACTCATTGATTGATTGATTGATAGTGATTGGCCCCTCCAATGTTTGTCCGAGTAAAATTCAAGGGTATTCACTGTTTTACAACCCATACAAACCCAACAGACTTATTTTCGGAATTCCTCTATTGCAGTAAGATAATTGTCTGCCCTTGAGACCATTTTGATAGTTGTCTGCCCTTGAGACCATTTTGATAATTGTCTGCCCTTGAGACCATTTTGATAATTGCCTGCCCTTGAGACCATTTTGATAATTGCCTGCCCTTGAGACCATTTTCTCAGTTTTGGTTTAATTGTTATACTTTGTATGCTCTGTTTTTGTGTGTGTGTTTTTTTTTAACTCAATTCTGTCTGCGGTCAAGGGGTTTTAAATAATATCAATTCAAACATAACAAACCTATATTATTATTCTTTTTCTTTTGTTTGATTTAGGAAAGCTTGAAGAATCCACTGTTGTGTCTGTTACTACAGTTTTGATTAACATATAGATAAAACAATTTTAAAGCTTACAAGCTGAAAAGCAATCCGTGCTTAAAAGCAAGCAACGTCCTTGATAGCTCTTCATTTCCTCATAACAATTGTCTGTTCGTTAACTTTAAAGACCAATTGATCGCAGTACAATGTAAAAGTGTTTTTGGTGTTGTCAAAGACTAACCGTTCAATAAATGAGGATGTTGATATTTTTTTCAAATCGCCGAAAATCTTTATCGTCATTTCGGTAGAACTGCCGAACTTGCTTTTAAGACAATAAATCATGGTAAGAACCACGATAAAATCCCATTCCTACAATCGTGTGGCCACAACCATTCTTGATTTTTGATTCATGTTTGCTTGAGTTCTGTTCTTTCATATTTTCATTTTTATTTTATAATCATTTTGTTGTTGCTTGCTTTGTAGGGTGTGTGTTTTCTTCTCGTTTTCATTTGTTCGTTTGAACGGAGCGTAGATTGTAAACAAGAATAAAATGGTACGTCATCCTTCTCAGTCCCAACTAATTGTTTTAGGGATTTTGTCATTGCTAAAACGGAAGAATGTAGGCTTACATCGACAACCGCAATGTTCCCATAAAACCCAGAACTGGGCTCCGACAGTTGTCTTAGTCTGTGTTTGTTCAGTGTAAGAAATGAATACATGATTGATTGACACATACAATTTATCCAGATCGAAGTTCAAGAGATTTGTCAGTATAACAATAAATTCCAGTTCAGAAGATACGCTGACAAAGAATGGTTGCCCGACATAAGGCCCAGGAACACCTGACACTTGAGCAGACAGTCGTATATTTTAGCTTGGTGCTCAAAAACTATTGTTCTCTGAAAATCCAGGGCTTTAACTTCACCAAATACGCCATGTGTACGTACACACGTTTTAGTTTGGTTGACAGAAGACAATTTGCAATACATCCCCCTCCCCCTTAAACCCCCCGGCACCCCCCCCCCCCCCCCCCCCCGGCGGCACACCACCCGCATTGACGGACCCGCCGGCCGCGGCTCAGCCAACCTGCAGTTTCTCAGAATCAGTTAAATGTGTTTTAACATTCTATGAGACTGACAGAGACAGGCAGGCACACTGCCGGACAAATAGAAAGATAGTCAAACAGACAGACGGACACATAAACACATAAGCTGAGATGGCACGGGCCATACGGCTGTGCTAACATCACTGACACCCGGTCACGAGTCAGAGTCTGACAGCCAAAAATTAATGACAGGTAAAAGTACTAACTATGCTGTAACAAAATTATGAAATAAAACTTTTTCTTTTTTTTAAACACACACATGCTCAGGCAAAGTTCCCCAGCCTCTATCTAGCTCACTCAGTACATGTCGGGGTTCTGATCATACTGACGATATCACTGACAGTGACACTGATACCACCGGCGCAGTCAAAATGGGAGGTAACCCAAATAATTTCCCACCGCGTGTTCAAGAGTAGATTCTTGCCCTTACTTGAACACATCAGCCGGAACATACCTTCATATAAAAAGCCACTCCCCTTTTGGAGCTGAACTACCCACATCGCGATTTTGTTCGGAAGGAAAATATATTGGCTAGCAAAAATCTAAGGCTGCGAGACAGACCCGAGAGTGTAATTATTCTGATGGCTAGTTAAGTCACAGGCGAAGGAACTATGGAATGTAACACTAACACATGTGTGAAACTGAAGTGGATCATATATATAAATACTAACGAGAATTTCATTCATTTTATGAAAATAACGTTTCAAATAAATGAAGCGTTGGTTGGGAAGATGGACTTGAGAATGTTACATTCCGCTGGTTGACTTCATTTCTTGCACAACTAAATTGAAACAAACGTGGCCAAACAACCAACTAAAAACATGATGCGCCTGTGGCAGCCCATGCCAATAAGAGAAGTTTATTACCTGTAATCAGCTGAAATCGGAACTTCCCATCCCTTGTCCGCAATAGGTCCAACACACATGCAAGTAAACAAAAAAGCAAACAGCCTAATAACCCGGTAGGAACTCGATCTGTCATCAAAACAGCAATATGACACGAGAAGGAACCACTTCTTCCAACATCGTCTGCTTGCTTTAGCTTCTAACCAAAATGTTTATTACCTTCTATCAACATGTAACCCAAAGAAGTTGCCTAAATTTATTAAGCTCGACATTGATTTTCATTTTTATATCAGATGTAATGTTATACAACACTCTTGAAGGAAGACATTGTGCTTTTCATTTAACAATTATATTTAGAGATTAAGCAAAATGGCGTCTTCCGCTGAGTTTGCAAGACGGACGAATACCAAAGTAAACATTATCGTGGACAGGTTTGGATATTACATTCTTTTCGATGGTTTTTATGTTTTAATTTACAAGTTTCGTGCATGGCAAGGTGGCTGTGAGATAGAGCGATCCTTAGTTGCAGCTGAAAGTGAAACCAGTGATAGAAGAACATTGACACAATGTCAGAGCTGCACTTGCGCAAACGTTGCACTTGCACAGTTGCAGGTCTGGTCAGTAGTCTACGGTGAAAATCAAAGAGTCGTAGTCGTAGGCTGTCCGATTGATTGTCAGTCACCGAGACTGCGGTTCAGTGCAAAGTCCAGCGTGAATAGACCCCCCCCCCCCCCCCCCCCCCCCTACTTCTACTACTTCTACTGCAATAGATGTGGACGTCTGACTCTGAGAAATGTACTTTGTGTGCGCATCTCGGAGCATACCATAGAAACCATAGAGCTTTTGATATGCAGTGAATCGAGTGATACACAAACACATGGAGAGCACCTGTAGCTAGCCTGTTTACCTGTAATGTATTGCAGGGTTAAGCCTGGGAGAAAAAGGCAATGGGACATTTGTCCCCCTCAACCAAAGTCCGATGGGACATAGTCGAAGGCAAGAAGCACCAGAGAGGCCTGCATGTGTTTTGACCAAAGATGCAAAATGGTGCAATATGGTGCCATCTGAGAATTAGCTGCTATATTGTGTTATCTGTGAATGTGTCTGTATCACTGTATATGTGTGTGTGAGTGTGTGTGTGTGTGTGTGTGTGTAATCCGATGTAAAGTGTACATTTGGTGGCACAGTGGTACGTGATCTCAATGCGCCCTTTGACGCACTGACTGACTGAAGGGAATTGTGATGGGACATTTTCGGAATCAATGCGCCAATGGCGCAGGGCGCACTAGTAAATGAAACCCTGTATTGTAATAGACCTTGTCGGTATCTGAGCAGCTCTCTTGAGATATCCACAAGACACGAACGCTCCTTGTTATGCCTTGAACGTCACATGAACTTTAAACCTCGGCTTTTGGCAGCTCGTGCGAGATAGCTGTACGGTTTGCTATGCTTTGTAGTTTGCAAGAGCTTGGAGTTGGAGTATAGACACGATCTAAAAAAAAAAGTGTATTTTTTTGCACTTTAAAGTTTGTGAGAGCTTGGAACTACAGATAGGATTTCAAACAAAAAGTGTATTCTTTTGCACTTTGAAGTTTGCGAGAGCTTGGAATACAGATCTATAGGGTCTAATTCTAAAAAAGTATATATTTTTGCTCTCTGATTTTGAAGTTTGTGAGAGCTTTGAATACAGATCGGGTCTGAAAAGGTGTATTTTTTTGCACTTTGAAGTTTGCGAGAGCTTGGAATACAGATGCCGAGATGGGGTCTAAAAAGTGTATTTTTTGCACTTTGAAGTTTGTGAGAGCTTGGAATACAGATCTCTAAGTCTAAAGAGTATAGGGTCTAAATAAATGTGTGTTTTTTTGCACTTGCAGTTGCAGTAATTCGAGCCAGGAAGCAGACCGAGGCATGTGTCAGTGAGGCCACACACACACCCCGGCCCTCCACACAATGGCACCGCCCAAAGCGTGCTGGTGCTGGTGCCAGCGTCACTCGCCCGTCAAGCTGGTGCTGGTGGTACTCACCACCTTCATCATCCTGCCGCTCATCACCCACTACTACCTTTCCAACATCGGCACCGACTGCGCCACCGCCGACCAGGAGTCGCACATCTCACGCAACAAGCTCGACTATGACGGAGATGAGGAGAAGAGGTGTGTGTGTGTGTAGATGGAGGGGGGGGGGGGGGTGCTGTAGTGTGTAAGTGTGTGCGTGTTTGTATGTGTGGTCAAGTGTGTGTGGTGTAGTGTGTGTGTGTATAATGTGTGTGGTTGTGAGTGCGTGTGTGTACATGTGTGTTTGTGTGTGACTCTGAGTGAGCAAATGTGTGTTGTGTGTACATGTATGAGTGTGCTGGTGTGGTTTAGATGAAGGTGTAGTCTGAGCGAGTGAGCAAGTGATCATGTGGATGCTCATGTATAACTACATGTGGGTATGGGGTTGTGGTGCAGTATGTAGATCAATGTCTGTGAGCGAGTATGTGGATCTGCCTGTGCGAGAGTGCTGATGCAACCTTATCTTTGCAATAAAAATAAAAATGTAAAAAATGGCCTAACTTGGTTCAATATCATGTGCACATTTTTATGTGATGATTCTGTTATTTGTACTTCAGTATTATTTATTCATTTGGAATTGCTACTCACCAGCTTCCTTCAGGCCTGGGAATGATACACCTTTTGTCGTAAATACGACGAAGTCCTTTTCTAATTGTGTAAGAAAAGAGCCCTCCGTGTGCCCTTAAAAATGCTTAAAACGCAACATTTTCCCGTCAGTACGCCCAAACCACTACTCATTCCCAGGCCTGTTCCTTGTTTGCAGGATAAAAATTTATGTTTTGAATATCAATAGTTTTGATTTATCTCATTGACTCTTTGTTTAAGCATGTCTAGATGTATCAGTGTGCATGAGAGTCTGCCTTTTTTAACCACAACATTAAGACAAATTCCTGGAGAACGTGTTGTTTTCACATGTTTTTCACATGTTTTTTGTTTTGTTTTTGTGTGTATACTTTCATCATTTATGAATTTATCATTGCAGATAATAACTTGCCTATGTCTTTATCTAAAATATTGTGTGTCATGCAGGATGGCGGACTACAAGAACCACATTGAGGAGCTGCGCGCCATCAAAGCTTCCATCGGCAACGAACTGCGAGAGCTGGAGAACAAGCGACAGTCGCTGCAGACAGAGATCGCAGGCTACAGCACGCACATCGACACGCTCAAGAGCCGCTACAACAGCCTGAAGAAGGAGCTGTCGCAGGTCAAGCTGACCCTCGACCAGCTCAAGTTCGAGAAAGAGGAGACCATCGCCTTTGTCCCCAGCATCAAAGCTCCGCAGCGAATCATCTTTGACGCGTCGGTTTCAGAGACCGTGCCGCCTACGTCGTCTCCGCGGCGATGCATGATGGAGAGCTGCTTCGACTTCTCCCGCTGCTCGCTGGTGTCAGGCTTTCCCGTTTTCTTTTATGACCCTGAGGATTACGAGTCACCAGACTCTCTGCCCGTCGAGGAGTTTGTGTTGACGTCAGTGGTGAGCAGCCTGAGTCAGAACATGTACCTGACGGACGACCCAAGCTCAGCATGTGTGTTCGTGGTGCTGATGGGGGAAGCCAAGTTGGGGCCTGTCTATAAAGGTAAAATGGAGAACATTCTCCACGAGCTGCCGCATTGGAACGGAGACGGCAGAAACCATCTTTTGTTGAACCTCGCCCGCACCAACAAAAACACAGACTACTTTGTGAACGTCAACACCGGCAGAGCTGTGATCGCTCAGTCCTCGTTTCTGAGCACTCCGTTCCGGAACAATTTTGACGTGATTATCCCGCCCAGCCTGGGACACGCCAGTGGCGATGTGTGGTTCCAGCTTCCACCTCTGTCTCCCGCGCGACGAAAATACCTCGTGTCTTTCTGGGGTGAATACATCCCCTCTTCACAAAGCTCCCGACAGACAGACTTTCAGCAGTTTGGTGACAGTTATGATGCGAGAGATCAACATGGGCGAAACTTGAAACAGGTTCAGGAGTCTCAAGGGTTTGTCAACTCGCGTCCAGGTGCCCAGGGCTACCTGAGCTTTGAAAGCGCGATAGTGATGTGGCTGAAAGAACTCCAGGCCAAGATGACAGACATTGCGGTGGTGGATTTATCCTGCGGTTCCGGCAGGCCTGTGGGGTTAGAAACAGAATGGGGTCTGTGTGGGGAGGTAGAGCAGCGACAAAACATTCTGAACCAGTCCACTTTCACCTTGTTAATATTCCCGCTAAACGACTCTTTGACTTCAACACATGTGTTTCAGACGAGGCTGTATGAAGCCTTGAAGTACGGCTCTGTTCCGGTTGTGTTAGGCTTTCACAGACGCTTGCCGTTTGACGAAATTGTGAACTGGGACAAAGCTGTGCTAACACTACCCCTTCCCAGAGTGACGGAAATTCCATTCTTTCTCAGAACGTTCAGTGATAATGACATTCTGAATCTTCGGCATCAAGGCCGATTCCTGTGGGAAATGTACTTCGGATCTACGCAACGGATTGTGGACACGACGCTAGCGTTAGTGCGGACACGTCTGCAAATTCCAGCCCTACCTTCCAGAGACGAGCCAGCAGTGAGCGTGTTTAACGCCACCTTCCTTCCCCTCAAGATCGAGGGGCCGGGCCCGGAGCCGGAGAGCGATGAGGTCCTAGGACCCATTGAGCCCAGGTTTCCGTCGGAGAAGTTCCGGAGAAACTACACTCACAGCTGGATCGTGGAGTCGTTCAACAAGCCGGGGGACCCCTTCTCACTCTACCCCTACACACCCTTTGAGCCAGTGTTCCCGTCTGAAGCCAAGTTCTTAGGTGGGTTTGTTTGACTGAATGCTTTGTAGCTCTCTTGACAGAATCTTTAACTTCTGAAGTCTATACATCGCCGTCATCGGTTCATTGGATATTAGTTATTACCAGTAAAAGTATGGTTTAGCTTATGAATATGAATAGTTTAGAACTGGAAGCAAGATGGTTTTAATTTGTGGTATGTTTTGAAATTACTACGAGCATTTCTTTGACAAACCTTTTTGCCTTTTTTGTTGTTACAAGAATTTTTTCTTTGTAATTGTAATTGTAAACTGTGTAATCTTCATTATATGTTCATATAGAGTGGACAGTCCTTGAAAATCTGCGCATCGCTGGATTATGTGTTTGAAGGATTGGAAAGAAACATTGCAACATGTGTTTCAACTTTGATCTCTGCATCTCTTAGACTCATACCCTTAACACTAATCTTGATGACATCTGTTTATTACCTAGTCCAAAAGTTTCTTATGAGTTGTCGTAAATAATTAGATAATATTAAATTTTGTTTGTGTGCAGGTTCGGCGTACGGTTTCCGACCAGTGGGTCAGGGTGCTGGGGGTGCTGGGAAAGAGTTCAGCGAAGCGTTGGGTGGTAACGTGCCCCGCGAACAGTTCACAAGTGAGATTAAACGCTTAAGCATAAATATATAATGTGTTTTCTTCTTCTGTGTTCATGGGCTGAAACTCCCACGTACACTCGTGTTTTTTGCACGAGTGGAATTTTACGTGTATGACCGTTTTTTACCCCGCCATTTAGGCAGCCATACGCCGTTTTCGGAGGAAGCATGCTGGGTATTTTCGTGTTTCTATAACCCACCGAACTCTGACATGGATTACAGGATCTTTTTCGTGCGCACTTGGTCTTGTGCTTGCGTGTACACACAGGGGTGTTCGGACACCGAGGAGAGTCTGCACACAAAGTTGACTCTGAGAAATAAATCTCTCGCCGAACGTGGGGACGAACTCACGCTGACAGCGGCCAACTGGATACAAATCCAACGCGCTGCCGACTGAGCTACATCCCCGCCCCTAATGTGTGTTAATACTGTCAAGGTTATAGAAGAGGTTGTGGGAATTTGGGGGAATGGGGAGATTGTAGAGGATAATGAAATCGAGAAAAAGAGTGAATGTTTATAATGTCACTGTCTGTCTGTATCCTAGTAGTAGTACATGTTAGTCTGCCTGCCTGTACGACTGGCTGCTAGTGTATAGAATACAGAATACAGAATACAGTATTTATTGAGCCAAGTGACATTAAAAAACATTTAAAGCACAAGGAATTTAGCGTAGTGTTGGTAAAATCACGCACACACACACACCCACACACACACTGACACACACACACACACGCCCACACATACACTGACATACACACCAACACACACACGCCCACACTACAGCAGTCACGATCACACCATCACACGCAGGGCAGACATGAGGTAAAACAAATGACAATCATCTATTAAAAGAAAATGTACAAAGAGTGGTCTAAGATGCTGGTGGAAGGGTCTACACAGAATACAATTTTATAATCTAATGCATAGTTAGAACTAGCCCATCCCCTCCACCCACCCACTCATGAATAACTAAAATAATGCAGCTAAAAAATAAAATTAAAAAATAAAAAAAAAATTTAAAAAAAATAAATCACACATCAAAGTCCCACTCAACCCCCCCCCCCCCCTACCCACCACCACCACCACCACCACCTAACACTGAGTCACAGGATGTGGTGAGCTCACCGCCAGCAGGATCACCGACTGTGAGGCTGCCCAACTGAGGGATGGGATGTTTTAAGGGAGGAAACAGCTTGGGGGAAGAAAGAGGTCTGGAGACGTCGAGTGCATGCCCCCAGGGATCGGAATCGACGACCTGAGGGCAGGCGCTCGAAGAGGGGATGGCCAGGGTGGGACTCGTCAGCCACAATTTTCTGGGCTCTGGACAGCATGCGCTTGGCATAGAGGGATGCTAGGGAGGGCAGCTCACAGTGTATGTCTGTATCCTAGTAGTAGTACATGTTAGTCTGCCTGCCTGTACGACTGGCTGCTAGTGTATGTCTGTATCCTAGTAGTAGTACATGTTAGTCTGCCTGCCTGTACGACTGGCTGCTAGTGTATGTCTGTGTGTGTTGTACGACTGGCTGCTAGTGTATGTCTGTGTGTGTTGTACGACTGGCTGCTAGTGTATGTCTGTGTGTGTTGTACGACTGGCTGCTAGTGTATGTCTGTGTCCTAGTAGTAGTACATGTGTCTGCCTGCCTGTACGACTGGCTGCTAGTGTCTGTCTGTGTGTGTTGTACGACTGGCTGCTAGTGTATGTCTGTATCCTAGTAGTAGTACATGTTAGTCTGCCTGCCTGTACGACTGGCTGCTAGTGTATGTCTGTGTGTGTTTTAAAATGGACAGTAACTACAGATGGCAGTATCCTCAGCAGTCTGTAAGTGCAACTTTGTTTTGTTTTGAATTTTATCACTTTAGTTTTTGTGTGCTTACACCAGTCTGTGCATTTCAACATTTGTACTGTATGGATATTATTGCCAGCCTGCATATTCTTTTCTGATTCCACTGATTCAGTGATTTACTGAGTTTCAGAATCTTGGAATTTTTCAATAGTATTTGTTCTGTTTATAAAACTGCTGCACTTCAAACTAAAAAGAGTAAGCAGTACTATGAATTCTTCTGGTTTGTTTCAGTTGTGATGCTGACGTACGAGAGAGAGACGGTGCTGATCCAGGCGCTGCAGAGACTGAAGGGAATCCCTTTCCTGAACAAAGTACTGGTGGTGTGGAACAACCCCATGCCCCCCTCCACGGACCTCCGCTGGCCCGACATCAGTGTGCCGCTAGAGGTGAAAATGCAAGGCTTATGTGTGTGACTGTGACTGTGTGTGTGTGTGAGTGAGTAAGTGTGTTGGTTTTGCTATTTTACATTGCCTTGAGCTCTTGCAAGAAGGGACGATTTTTGAGTCACTTGAGAAAAAGTGACTCTATGTAATCGGTCAGTGTTAGTCTGTCCGGCCGGCCGGCCGTCCGTAGACACCACCTTAACGTTGGACTTTTCTCGGAAACTATCAAAGCGATCGGGCTCATATTTTGTTTAGTCGTGACCTCCAATGACCTCTACACTTTAACGATGGTTTCGTTGACCTTTGACCTTTTTCAAGGTCACAGGTCAGCGTCAAAGGAAAAATTAGACATTTTATATCTTTGACAAAGTTCATCGGATGTGATTGAAACTTTGTAGGATTATTCTTTACATCAAAGTATTTACATCTGTAGCCTTTTACGAACGTTATCAGAAAAACAAGGGAGATAACTAGCCTTTTCTGTTCGGCAACACACAACTTAACGTTGGGCTTTTCTCGGAAACTATAAAAGTGACCGGGCTCAAATTTTATGTGAACGTGACTCATTGTGTTGTGAATAGCAATTTCTTCCTGTCCATCTGATGCCTCATATAATATTCAGAACTGCGAAAGTGACTCGATCGAGCGTTTGCTCTTCTTGTTAAGTGTTCATTATTACATATTACTATTATTATTATTATTCAATGAGGAGCGCATTAAAATGAATGTTTGTTGTTGTGTTGGTTCTTCTTTAAAGGGGAGCTAACTCGTTGTAAGCTACCACAAATAATGCAAACTAGATGACCGCCCTTGCATTTCAATGTTCTTGGTGCACATGAATTGGTTCAGGCTTTATGCACAAGTTTCAAGTTTCATGGTTTGTGTGTTTGATCTTGAGCATATGAAAGAAATCAGCTATTTTGAATTAAATGAAATCTGCCAAGTTTTGACTGCAAGTCATGAATCTATCATTTCTGGGATCATTCTTTCATGTTAAAATGTGTTCCCTTTAATTCATTTCAGTCTTTTGAAGGTGCAAGTTGTTGGGGGGGGGGGGGGGGGGGGGGGATGGCCATGAAGTGAATTAGCTCTAAGTGTAACTGTTCAGAAGGTGAGTTCAGTGTTAAAAATAAAATGTTTGTTTCTAATTTCATCATGCTGGTCTTGGTCAGGTATTGAGAACGAAGAGCAACAGCCTCAACAACCGCTTCCTTCCCTACGAGGCCATCGAGACAGAGGCTGTGCTCAGTATTGATGATGATGCTCACCTTCGGCACGACGAAATCGTCTTTGGCTTCAGGTAATTGAACAACAGCGTCAATCTGTATCTCTCTCTCTCTCTCTCTCTCTCTCTCTCTCTCTCTCTCTCTCTCTCTCTCTCTTTCCCTTTCTCTCTCTCTCTCTCTCTCTCTCTCTCTCTCTCTCTCTCTCTCTCTCTCTCTCTCTCTCTCTCTCTCTCTATCTCTCTCGCTTCACCCATTGCACCTCGGTTCGACCGTACGTAAGGTAACTTTTAATTCCTGTTGTGCAGCGGGATAAAGTATTCTCTCATACCTCGGAGATATACCTTCACTCGCTCGCAGCGACGTCACGTGACATTTTAGATGGTGGAAGAGAATGCTGTCGCTTATTTTCCTTCTGAGGATGAGGGTTTAACATGGATCGGGAACTTACAGGACAACCGTGGCTGTGGTTGCAATTTTGGATAGTTCTTTCCGTGAATGAGCATCGTTTTAGTCTTAACTGAACTCAGAAGGAAAATAAGCGACAGCATTCTTTTCCACCATCTAAAATGTCACGTGACGTCGCTGCGAGCGAGTGAAGGTATATCTCCGAGGTATGAGGGAATACTTTATCCCGCTGCACAACAGGAATTTATTTTTAACTTCTCTTCGGTCGAACCGAGGTGCAATACCTCCTCAATCTCCCTCTCTCTCTCAATCTCTCTTTGTATCTCTCTCTCTCTCTCTTTCTATCTCTCTCTCTCTCTACCTCTCTCTCTCTCTCTCTCTCTCTCTCTCTCTCTCTCTCTCTCTCTCTCTCTCTCTCTCTCTCTCTCTCTCTGTCTTTCCCCCTCTCTCTCCTTGTTGTTTCACTGTTTTATTGACGCATCTTTTACTTATTCTTTGTCTTTGATATCATGAGATTGGTAATTTTTACAGGAATTTGTAAAATCCAACCCACTGCCCTGGGTATGCTATAGACCATTCATCCATCCATCCATCTTTCTCTCTCTCTCTCTCTCTCTCTCTCTCTCTCTCTCTCTCTCTCTCTCTCTCTCTCTCTCTCTCTCTCTCTCTCTCTCTCTGTCTCTCTCTCTCTCTTTTGTCTGTCCGTTTCTATGTCTGTCAGTCTGTCTGTTTTTCTGTCTGTCTGTCTGTCTGTCTGCCAGAACACAGACCAGAATTTCAATGAGAGTACTTGTACAATATCAGTTTGCCCATGTAGTCCCTCCTCCGCTGCCCGAGTTCATCATATTTCTTGTGTTTTGCTCAGAGTGTGGCGAGAAGAGAGAGGCAGAGTTTTCCCATAAAGTCCCTCCTCCGGTCTCTGAGTTCAGTATATTTCTTGCCTTTCCTCAGAATGAGGAGAGAAGAGAGAGACAGGGTGGTGGGGTTCCCGGGTCGGTTCCACGAGCTGACTGTACAACTCATTGTATGGCTTATGTTTCTCTCAGAGTGTGGTGCGAGGAGAGGGACAAGGGTGGTGGGGTTCCCGGGTCGGTTCAACGCTGGCTCTACAACTCATTTTATGTCTTGTGTTTTGCTCAGAGTGTGGTGCGAGGAGAGAGACAGAGTGGTTGGGTTCCCGGGTCAGTTCAACGCTGGCTCTACAACTCATTTTATGTCTTGTGTTTTGCTCAGAGTGTGGCGCGAGGAGAGAGACAGAGTGGTTGGGTTCCCGGGTCGGTTCAACGCTGGCTCTACAACTCATTGTATGTCTTGTGTTTTGCTCAGAGTGTGGCGCGAGGAGAGAGACAGAGTGGTTGGGTTCCCGGGTCGGTTCAACGCTGGCTCTACAACTCATTGTATGTCTTGTGTTTTGCTCAGAGTGTGGCGCGAGGAGAGAGACAGAGTGGTTGGGTTCCCGGGTCGGTTCAACGCTGGCTCTACAACTTATGTCTTGTGTTTTGCTCAGAGTGTGGCGCGAGGAGAGGGACAGAGTGGTTGGGTTCCCGGGTCGGTTCAACGCTGGCTCTACAACTCATTGTATGTCTTGTGTTTTGCTCAGAGTGTGGCGCGAGGAGAGAGACAGAGTGGTTGGGTTCCCGGGTCGGTTCAACGCTGGCTCTACAACTCATTTTATGTCTTGTGTTTTGCTCAGAGTGTGGCGCGAGGAGAGAGACAGAGTGGTGGGGTTCCCGGGTCAGTTCAACGCTGGCTCTACAACTCATTTTATGTCTTGTGTTTTGCTCAGAGTATGGCGCGAGGAGAGAGACAGAGTGGTGGGGTTCCCGGGTCGGTTCAACGCTGGCTCTACAACTCATTTTATGTCTTGTGTTTTGCTCAGAGTGTGGCGCGAGGAGAGAGACAGAGTGGTTGGGTTCCCGGGTCGGTTCAACGCTGGCTCTACAACTCATTTTATGTCTTGTGTTTTGCTCAGAGTGTGGCGCGAGGAGAGAGACAGAGTGGTTGGGTTCCCGGGTCGGTTCAACGCTGGCTCTACAACTCATTTTATGTCTTGTGTTTTGCTCAGAGTGTGGCGCGAGGAGAGAGACAGAGTGGTTGGGTTCCCGGGTCGGTTCAACGCTGGCTCTACAACTCATTTTATGTCTTGTGTTTTGCTCAGAGTGTGGCGCGAGGAGAGAGACAGAGTGGTTGGGTTCCCGGGTCGGTTCAACGCTGGCTCTACAACTCATTTTATGTCTTGTGTTTTGCTCAGAGTGTGGCGCGAGGAGAGAGACAGAGTGGTTGGGTTCCCGGGTCGGTTCAACGCTGGCTCTACAACTCATTGTATGTCTTGTGTTTTGCTCAGAGTGTGGCGCGAGGAGAGAGACAGAGTGGTTGGGTTCCCGGGTCGGTTCAACGCTGGCTCTACAACTCATTTTATGTCTTGTGTTTTGCTCAGAGTGTGGCGCGAGGAGAGAGACAGAGTGGTTGGGTTCCCGGGTCGGTTCAACGCTGGCTCTACAACTCATTTTATGTCTTGTGTTTTGCTCAGAGTGTGGCGCGAGGAGAGAGACAGAGTGGTTGGGTTCCCGGGTCGGTTCAACGCTGGCTCTACAACTCATTTTATGTCTTGTGTTTTGCTCAGAGTGTGGCGCGAGGAGAGAGACAGAGTGGTTGGGTTCCCGGGTCGGTTCAACGCTGGCTCTACAACTCATTTTATGTCTTGTGTTTTGCTCAGAGTGTGGCGCGAGGAGAGAGACAGAGTGGTTGGGTTCCCGGGTCGGTTCAACGCTGGCTCTACAACTCATTTTATGTCCTGTGTTTTGCTCAGAGTGTGGCGCGAGGAGAGAGACAGAGTGGTTGGGTTCCCGGGTCGGTTCAACGCTGGCTCTACAACTCATTTTATGTCTTGTGTTTTGCTCAGAGTGTGGCGCGAGGAGAGAGACAGAGTGGTTGGGTTCCCGGGTCGGTTCAACGCTGGCTCTACAACTCATTTTATGTCTTGTGTTTTGCTCAGAGTGTGGCGCGAGGAGAGAGACAGAGTGGTTGGGTTCCCGGGTCGGTTCAACGCTGGCTCTACAACTCATTGTATGTCTTGTGTTTTGCTCAGAGTGTGGCGCGAGGAGAGAGACAGAGTGGTTGGGTTCCCGGGTCGGTTCAACGCTGGCTCTACAACTCATTTTATGTCTTGTGTTTTGCTCAGAGTGTGGCGCGAGGAGAGAGACAGAGTGGTTGGGTTCCCGGGTCGGTTCAACGCTGGCTCTACAACTCATTTTATGTCTTGTGTTTTGCTCAGAGTGTGGCGCGAGGAGAGAGACAGAGTGGTTGGGTTCCCGGGTCGGTTCAACGCTGGCTCTACAACTCATTTTATGTCTTGTGTTTTGCTCAGAGTGTGGCGCGAGGAGAGAGACAGAGTGGTTGGGTTCCCGGGTCGGTTCAACGCTGGCTCTACAACTCATTTTATGTCTTGTGTTTTGCTCAGAGTGTGGCGCGAAGAGAGAGACAGAGTGGTTGGGTTCCCGGGTCGGTTCAACGCTGGCTCTACAACTCATTTTATGTCTTGTGTTTTGCTCAGAGTGTGGCGCGAGGAGAGAGACAGAGTGGTTGGGTTCCCGGGTCAGGTTCAACGCTGGCTCTACAACTCATTTTATGTCTTGTGTTTTGCTCAGAGTGTGGCGCGAGGAGAGAGACAGAGTGGTTGGGTTCCCGGGTCGGTTCAACGCTGGCTCTACAACTCATTTTATGTCTTGTGTTTTGCTCAGAGTGTGGCGCGAAGAGAGAGACAGAGTGGTTGGGTTCCCGGGTCGGTTCAACGCTGGCTCTACAACTCATTTTATGTCTTGTGTTTTGCTCAGAGTGTGGCGCGAGGAGAGAGACAGAGTGGTTGGGTTCCCGGGTCGGTTCAACGCTGGCTCTACAACTCATTTTATGTCTTGTGTTTTGCTCAGAGTGTGGCGCGAGAGAGAGACAGAGTGGTTGGGTTCCCGGGTCGGTTCAACGCTGGCTCTACAACTCATTTTATGTCTTGTGTTTTGCTCAGAGTGTGGCGCGAGGAGAGAGACAGAGTGGTTGGGTTCCCGGGTCGGTTCAACGCTGGCTCTACAACTCATTTTATGTCTTGTGTTTTGCTCAGAGTGTGGCGCGAGGAGAGAGACAGAGTGGTTGGGTTCCCGGGTCGGTTCAACGCTGGCTCTACAACTCATTTTATGTCTTGTGTTTTGCTCAGAGTGTGGCGCGAGGAGAGAGACAGAGTGGTTGGGTTCCCGGGTCGGTTCAACGCTGGCTCTACAACTCATTTTATGTCTTGTGTTTTGCTCAGAGTGTGGCGCGAGGAGAGAGACAGAGTGGTTGGGTTCCCGGGTCGGTTCAACGCTGGCTCTACAACTCATTTTATGTCTTGTGTTTTGCTCAGAGTGTGGTGCGAGGAGAGAGACAGAGTGGTTGGGTTCCCGGGTCGGTTCAACGCTGGCTCTACAACTCATTTTATGTCTTGTGTTTTGCTCAGAGTGTGGCGCGAGGAGAGAGACAGAGTGGTTGGGTTCCCGGGTCGGTTCAACGCTGGCTCTACAACTCATTTTATGTCTTGTGTTTTGCTCAGAGTGTGGCGCGAGGAGAGAGACAGAGTGGTTGGGTTCCCGGGTCGGTTCAACGCTGGCTCTACAACTCATTTTATGTCTTGTGTTTTGCTCAGAGTGTGGCGCGAGGAGAGAGACAGAGTGGTTGGGTTCCCGGGTCGGTTCAACGCTGGCTCTACAACTCATTGTATGTCTTGTGTTTTGCTCAGAGTGTGGCGCGAGGAGAGGGACAGAGTGGTTGGGTTCCCGGGTCGGTTCAACGCTGGCTCTACAACTCATTTTATGTCTTGTGTTTTGCTCAGAGTGTGGCGCGAGGAGAGAGACAGAGTGGTTGGGTTCCCGGGTCGGTTCAACGCTGGCTCTACAACTCATTTTATGTCTTGTGTTTTGCTCAGAGTGTGGCGCGAGGAGAGAGACAGAGTGGTTGGGTTCCCGGGTCGGTTCAACGCTGGCTCTACAACTCATTGTATGTCTTGTGTTTTGCTCAGAGTGTGGCGCGAGGAGAGGGACAGAGTGGTTGGGTTCCCGGGTCGGTTCAACGCTGGCTCTACAACTCATTTTATGTCTTGTGTTTTGCTCAGAGTGTGGCGCGAGGAGAGAGACAGAGTGGTTGGGTTCCCGGGTCGGTTCAACGCTGGCTCTACAACTCATTTTATGTCCTGTGTTTTGCTCAGAGTGTGGCGCGAGGAGAGAGACAGAGTGGTTGGGTTCCCGGGTCGGTTCAACGCTGGCTCTACAACTCATTGTATGTCTTGTGTTTTGCTCAGAGTGTGGCGCGAGGAGAGAGACAGAGTGGTTGGGTTCCCGGGTCGGTTCAACGCTGGCTCTACAACTCATTTTATGTCCTGTGTTTTGCTCAGAGTGTGGCGCGAGGAGAGAGACAGAGTGGTTGGGTTCCCGGGTCGGTTCAACGCTGGCTCTACAACTCATTTTATGTCCTGTGTTTTGCTCAGAGTGTGGCGCGAGGAGAGAGACAGAGTGGTTGGGTTCCCGGGTCGGTTCAACGCTGGCTCTACAACTCATTTTATGTCTTGTGTTTTGCTCAGAGTGTGGCGCGAGGAGAGAGACAGAGTGGTTGGGTTCCCGGGTCGGTTCAACGCTGGCTCTACAACTCATTTTATGTCTTGTGTTTTGCTCAGAGTGTGGCGCGAGGAGAGAGACAGAGTGGTTGGGTTCCCGGGTCGGTTCCACGAGCTGACTGTACAACTCATTGTATGTCTTGTGTTTTGCTCAGAGTGTGGCGCGAGGAGAGAGACAGAGTGGTGGGGTTCCCGGGTCGGTTCCACGAGCTGACTGTACAACTCATTGTATGTCTTGTGTTTTGCTCAGAGTGTGGCGCGAGGAGAGAGACAGAGTGGTTGGGTTCCCGGGTCGGTTCAACGCTGGCTCTACAACTCATTGTATGTCTTGTGTTTTGCTCAGAGTGTGGCGCGAGGAGAGAGACAGAGTGGTTGGGTTCCCGGGTCGGTTCAACGCTGGCTCTACAACTCATTGTATGTCTTGTGTTTTGCTCAGAGTGTGGCGCGAGGAGAGAGACAGAGTGGTGGGGTTCCCGGGTCGGTTCAACGCTGGCTCTACAACTCATTGTATGTCTTGTGTTTTGCTCAGAGTGTGGCGCGAGGAGAGAGACAGAGTGGTTGGGTTCCCGGGTCGGTTCAACGCTGGCTCTACAACTCATTGTATGTCTTGTGTTTTGCTCAGAGTGTGGCGCGAGGAGAGAGACAGAGTGGTTGGGTTCCCGGGTCGGTTCCACGAGCTGACTGTACAACTCATTGTATGTCTTGTGTTTTGCTCAGAGTGTGGCGCGAGGAGAGAGACAGAGTGGTTGGGTTCCCGGGTCGGTTCAACGCTGGCTCTACAACTCATTGTATGTCTTGTGTTTTGCTCAGAGTGTGGCGCGAGGAGAGAGACAGAGTGGTTGGGTTCCCGGGTCGGTTCAACGCTGGCTCTACAACTCATTGTATGTCTTGTGTTTTGCTCAGAGTGTGGCGCGAGGAGAGAGACAGAGTGGTTGGGTTCCCGGGTCGGTTCAACGCTGGCTCTACAACTCATTGTATGTCTTGTGTTTTGCTCAGAGTGTGGCGCGAGGAGAGAGACAGAGTGGTGGGGTTCCCGGGTCGGTTCAACGCTGGCTCTACAACTCATTATTGTCTTGTGTTTTGCTCAGAGTGTGGCGCGAGGAGAGAGACAGAGTGGTGGGGTTCCCGGGTCGGTTCAACGCTGGCTCTACAACTCATTGTATGTCTTGTGTTTTGCTCAGAGTGTGGCGCGAGGAGAGGGACAGAGTGGTTGGGTTCCCGGGTCGGTTCAACGCTGGCTCTACAACTCATTGTATGTCTTGTGTTTTGCTCAGAGTGTGGCGCGAGGAGAGAGACAGAGTGGTTGGGTTCCCGGGTCGGTTCAACGCTGGCTCTACAACTCATTGTATGTCTTGTGTTTTGCTCAGAGTGTGGCGCGAGGAGAGAGACAGAGTGGTGGGGTTCCCGGGTCGGTTCCATGCGTGGGATGTGAAGCACCAGAGCTGGCTCTACAACTCCAACTACTCCTGTGAACTCTCCATGGTTCTCACCGGCGCTGCTTTCTTCCACAAGGTCGGTTGACTGTCTCAAGGTCGGTTGACTGTCTGGCAATCGTGATTGTAGTGTATCGACACTGTGCAATGAATTATTTTCCTTGACCGGAAGTACTCTTCTGCGTAAGAGCCTCTTTCCTCACGGGGGATAACCGGTCAAAGGCCGAACAGAAGCCGAAGGCCGCTCATGACACGTGTGAAGGCAAGTTTTGTCTGTTTTCTAGGTATTGTTTGATTTATGTCGGGATTTAAGGTAAGCTACTGATTCAGCGATGACTAAATTTGTTTCTCGATGCATAAAAAGTCAGGGAGCGATTGACATTTGCCCGTAAATAGCCTTCAAAGCTGAAAATGTCCGCGATCGAGCACCGAAAATGGCTGTTCGATGGGTTTTGCAAGTAGAAATGTGCTTTATTTCACAAAATCAGCTCGTATTTGGTATGGGTACGGGATTCTAGAGGACGAAGGAGTCATAAGAGGTGCAAAGAAGTGCTATTTGGGAGTAGAATAAATCTTCCGAGACAGTAGACAAGAGAAGGTCATATTTGAGAGATGCGCGTAGGCCGATTGTCTTTCCGACAAGCGAATGATACAGCAGATTAATCATTCGTTTTGACCAGAAACCTAGTCTCTAGTTTTTATGAATGAGTTTTTTAATTAAAACAATCACGAGAACTCTCTCGCTTACCCTTAAATCTTTAATCCTTGTAAAATAAAGTTATCTCTCTCTCATAGTTTCTTTTTGGCCTGTTGGCAAGTCTTCTCTCACTCGTTGAAATAATAGAAAACTGTTGATAACACATGGTACCCGGGGGGAGTGGGGGGGGGGGGGGGGTAAGTTAGCGCAAGGGCAGCTATTTGATGTCTGATTCGATCGCGGGGATGCATTGGCCGTAGTTTTTTTTTTTGGGGGGGGGGGCGGTGGGGGGGGGGGGTGGCGGTGGGGGGGGGGGGGGGGGGGAGTGGCAGCAGATGTTGCCTTAAATCCCGACATAAATCAAACAATACCTAGAAAACAGACAAAACTTGCCTTCACACGTGTCATGAGCGGCCTTCGGCTTCTGTTCGGCCTTTGACCGGTTATCCCCCGTGTTCCTTGCATTATGGCGTGAAGTCAAGATGTGAATAAACCGTGCTCTTCCTAAAATCGGTCCACGTCCATGTTGTATGCTTCAAGCATGATTGGAAGTGTATAAATGTGTAAGACAACAGTATCCTGCAGTATTCTACAGTGCTGAGATTGTTTTTTCTCTTAATTTTTTTTTTTTTCTGTCTGCAATTTAGTTTACAGTGGAACCCCCCCACCCCCACCCCCAATCAATTTAAGACTTCTCCTTGTTAAACCCTTGGTTTTCAGATATTTTGTTGGTAGCATCTGTACATTTACCTCCATTTTAAGACTCCTTCCTTTTTACATTTAGTCAAGTTTTGACTTAAGATATTTAAACGTAAAGCGGGAATGGAGACGAGGGTGTTGGTGTATGTGTAGATCAAGTCCAAGAAAACTACTGGACCGATCTTCATGAAACTTTACATGAGTGTTTCATCAAAAGATATCCGCAGACTTTTTTTTTCTTTTTTTGGAATAAATGTCTGACGTCAAATCCGGCTTTTACTGAAAAATGAGGCGGCACTGTCACGCTCTAATTTTGTTGTTGTATCAAATTCAGCTGTAAGCAGCAATCCTTGTGTGTAAATCGATGTCCCTTATACTCTCACATCAGGGTTAGGAACAACTGATTTTTGGATTTGGCAAACATGATTTTCTTCTTTTTAAATTTAATCATGTTTTGACTAAATATTTTAACATCAAGGGGGAATCGAAACGAGGGTCGTGGTGTATGTGCGTGTGTGCGTGCGTGTGTGCGTGTGTGTGTGTGTGTAGAGCGATTCAGACTAAACTACTGGACCGATCTTTATGAAATTTGACATGAGAGTTCCTGGGTATGAAATCCTCGAACGTTTTTTTCATTTTTTTGATAAATGTCTTTGATGACGTCATATCCGGCTTTTCGTGAAAGTTGAGGCGGCACTGTCACGCCCTCATTTTTCAACCAAATTGGTTGAAATTTTGGTTAAGTAATCTTCGACGAAGCCCGGACTTCGGTATTGCATTTCAGCTTGGTGGCTTAAAAATTAATTAATGACTTTGGTCATTAAAAATCTGAAAATTGTAAAAAAAAAAAAAAATTTATAAAACGATCCAAATTTACGTTTATCTTATTCTCCATCATTTGCTGATTCCAAAAACATATAAATATGTTATATTCGGATTAAAAACAATCTCTCAAAATTAAAAATATAAAAATTATGATCAAATTTTTTTTTCCGAAATCAATTTAAAAACACTTTCATCTTATTCCTTGTCGGTTCCTGATTCCAAAAATATATAGATATGATATGTTTGGATTAAAAACACGCTCAGAAAGTTAAAACGAAGAGAGGTACAGAAAAGCGTGCTATCCTTCTCAGCGCAACGAATACCCCGCTCTTCTTGTCAATTCCACGGGCACTGCCTTTGCCACGGGCGGTGGAGTGACGATGCTACGAGTATACGGTCTTGCTGCGTTGCGTTGCGTTCAGTTTCATTCTGTGAGTTCGACAGCTACTTGACTAAATATTGTATTTTCACTTGTTAAATTTAATCATGTTCTGTTGTCATGACTGCGTGTGACGTGTTTCAGTTCTATTCCTACCTGTATAGCTATGTGTTGCCCCAGGCCATACGTGACAAGGTAGACCAGTACACCAACTGTTGTCATGACTCTTACCTGTTACCTGTTTCAGTTCTATGCCTACCTGTATAGCTATGTGATGCCCCAGGCCATACGTGACAAGGTAGACATGTACACCAACTGTTGTCATGACTCTTACCTGTTACCTGTTTCAGTTCTATGCCTACCTGTATAGCTATGTGATGCCCCAGGCCATACGTGACAAGGTAGACCAGTACACCAACTGTTGTCATGACTCTTACCTGTTACCTGTTTCAGTACTATGCCTACCTGTATAGCTATGTGATGCCCCAGGCCATACGTGACAAGGTGGACCAGTACACCAACTGTTGTCATGACTCTTACCTGTTACCTGTTTCAGTTCTATGCCTACCTGTATAGCTATGTGTTGCCCCGGGCCATACGTGACAAGGTAGACCAGTACACCAACTGTTGTCATGACTCTTACCTGTTACCTGTTTCAGTACTACGCCTACCTGTATAGCTATGTGATGCCCCAGGCTATACGTGACAAGGTGGACCAGTACACCAACTGTGAGGACATCGCCATGAACTTCCTCGTCTCACACATCACTCGCAAACCTCCGATCAAGGTCAGTAGAATGATAATGTTTGTTAACGGATTCATGGTTAAACCATCAGGGGCATGTTCCAGTCAAAGTAGGGCATGTTCCAGTCAAAGTAGGGCATGTTCCAGTCAAAGTAGGGCATGTTCCAGTCAAAGTAGGACATGTTCCAGTCAAAGTAGGGCATGTTCCGGTCAAAGTAGGGCATGTTCCAGTCAAAGAAGGGCATGTTCCAGTCAAGTAGGGCATGTTCCAGTCAAAGTAGGGCATGTTCCAGTCAAAATAGGGCATGTTCCAGTCAAAGTAGGGCATGTTCCAGTCAAAGTAGGGCATGTTCCAGTCAAAGAAGGGCATGTTCCAGTCAAAGTCGGGCATGTTCCAGTCAAAGTCGGGCATGTTTCAGTCAAAGTAGGGCATGTTCCAGTCAAAGTAGGGCATGTTCCAGTCAAAGTAGGGCATGTTCCAGTCAAAGTCAGTTCAGTGGAACTTCCCTTGTAAGACCAGAATGGAGAAAACAAATTGGAGATAAAGGTCCCAAGTTCACAGGAAAAGTCTCAGGGCTTCGAAAGTGAATAAATACACGCATGAAGGGACAAAACGAGTTGCGCCGTCCTGTAATATTGGCAGCTGGCCTTCCCTGAGAAAGCAGCCTGTATTTCCATGATGGTTCCCTCGAAGGACTATGTTTTCTTCTTATTTGTTGATAGGCTGAAACCCCCAAATTCACTCATTTTTTAATGAGTGGGGTTTTACGTGTTAGACTTTTTACCCCGCCATTCAGGAAGCCATACGCTGTTTCGGGGGAAGCATGCTGGGTATTTTCGTGTTACTATAATCCACAGTGCGCACTTGGTCTTGTGCTTGCGTGTACACACTAAGGGGGATAAGGCTGCCACTAGCAGGTCTGCACATAAGTTGGGAGATTGGACAAATCTCCACCCTGAACCCTCCAGGCCCGGCCGGGATTGAAACCGCAACCTTCCACATTGGAGGCTTATCCGCAAGGGCACTGCGCCTGTCGAAGGACTGTATAATACCCTGTCCTTATCCTTGTGACTTCAAAGAATGTTTTCTGTCCCTTTCACCAGGTGACGTCGCGGTGGACGTTTCGCTGCCCCGGCTGTCCCAACACACTGTCCAGCAACGACACGCACTTCGAGGAGCGGCACCAGTGCATGAACTTCTTCGTCAGTGTGTACGGCTACATGCCGCTTCTCTTCACGCAGTATAGGGTCGATTCTGTCTTGTTCAAAACCAGACTGCCGCACGACAAACAGAAATGCTTCAAATACATTTAGTACGTGGTAATGTTATGGCAACAGATTCTGTTATGTCAGCCGATTATGATATGTTAGCAGATTCTGTTATAATAGCCGATTATGAACTTCTTTGCACACGTCTATGGCTACATGGTCTTACTCTTCATGTAATACAGCGTCGATTCCGTCTTGTTCAAAACCAGACTGCCCCTCGATAAACAGAAATGCTTCAAGTACATCGAGTGTGTTCGAATGCTATTGCAGCAGATTATGAACTTTGTGCACATAGCCATGGAGTGGATGTCTTCACGTTCAAACCCCGTCTGCCTCACGACAAAAACAAACGTGCTTCAAAAACATCTAGTGTGGAATTATGATATGTTTGCATATTATGAACTTCTTTGTGTACGTCTATGGCTACATGTCCCTACTCTTCATGCAGTACAGGGTCGACTCCATCTTGTTCAAAACTAGGCTGCCGCACGACAAACAGAAATGCTTCAAGTACATCTAGTGTGTAATTATGTTATGTTAGATTATGAACTTTGTTCACGTCTGTGGGTACATGTCACTCCTCTTCACGCCGTACAGGGTAGACTCTGTCTTGTTCAAAACCAGGCTGCTCCACGAGAAATTTTTCTGCACTCTCATAGGGAAACGAAAATAGAATGTCTCCATTGAAACTGATGAAGCATGTGTGCTTGGCTGAATGCCACATGCGAATTCAGGAATTCTAACAGATTTTCCTGTGGAACCACCATTTTGGAAGTGGAAGTAACGCTAAGGTAATTCAAATCGGTTTACAACAGTCACGCGCTTGGCGCGAGATTGAGCGGTATCGTACTTTCCTACAGGAACTCCACCCGATGGGATTCCCTGTATACAGGGAAAACGCCTGCAGGAACTCCATCTACAGGGAATCACACTCTTTTGGTCGACATGGACCCCTTCAGCGGTACTAACAGCTGCTTCCTTTGCGCACGCTATGCTTGGAAGTACATGTACATGTAGATGTAGATCTTCATTCTAAGGGTTTGCCTTACCCGTTGGATGATGGAAGTAGTTTTGTCTGGTAGAACATTTGGTGTGAACAACACCCCTGTGTCATGAGAAGAAGAAATGGTGCTGAGAAAAAGAGATATAGAGTGCAGGTGAGCATGCATACGTCCTCGTGCTCTCTTTCGCATTTGTGTGTATGTGCATGTGCGTGTATGCGTGTGTGTGTGTGTGTGTGTGTGTGTGTGTGTGTGTGTGTGTGTGTGTGTGTGTGTGTTAAACAAACTAGAGAGAACACTATGCGTGTGTCTGCCTTTGTGTCAATGTGTGTGTTGAGATTTTGAAATAATAGACATGAATGTCAGATTGTTTATTCATTCTTTGCGTTAACTGCTTTGTCCCAGTACTTGCATTTTGTGTGTGACCATTCTAAGTTAACCTGTTACTGCCTTCAGAGCTTGGGTCTGTTTTGCAGAAACGTTAATAATTCTGCCTCTTTATGCATTACATAACACTGGAGCCTGCCGCACGCTTGAGAATTGTGCTTTTTTAATGTCTCACAGATTTGCTTGCAAAGTCATTGGTGAATTGAAGTGTGTGTACATGGTTGTCTTAACTACACAATTATCAATAAGTTATTGAGTATTGTTTCACTGTAAAGTTTTACTATTATTCGCAATGTGGTTTTGGAATATTTGTTACAACAGCCAAGGAAACAAGCTTATTTTTTCCTTCTTTTCATTTTACTTAGTTGGACTGCTGTATTCTTGAGCGACATGTCTTAGGTATTTCAGGTACACCATGTGAGACAATGTTACATTAACTTACAATGTAATAGAAAGTGTTTGTTTTTGTTATGGTTGTAATGAACAGCTTATTGTTGAAGGGCAGCTGCATTAACTGAAATGTAATGTGTGTGTGTGTGTGAGTGTGTGTGTGTGTGTGTTTTTGTGTGTGTGTGTGTGTGTGTGTGTGTGTGTGTGTGTGTGTGTGTGTCACTTCAAATGTGTGCGTTTTTGGGTATGTAGATGTGTGCGTTTGTGGGTATGTAGGTGTGTGTGTGTGTGTGTGTGTGCATCACTTCAAATGTGTGCGTGTGTGGGTATGTAGATGTGTGTGTGTGTGTGTATGTGTGCGTGTGTGCGTGTGTGTTTGTGTCTGTGTGTATGTGTCTGTGTGTGTCTGTGTGTGTGTGTGTGTGTCTGTGTGTGTATGTGTGTGTCTGTGTGTGTGTGTGTGTGTGTCTGTGTGTGTGTGTGTCTGTGTGTATGTGTGTGTGTGTGTCTGTGTCTGTGTGTGTGTCTGTGTGTGTGTGTCTGTGTGTGTGTGTCTGTGTGTGTCTGTGTGTGGGTGTGTGTGTGTGTCTGTGTGTGTGTGTGTGTCTGTGTGTGTGTGTGTCTGTGTGTGTGTGTCTGTGTGTGTGTCTGTGTCTGTGTGTGTGTCTGTGTGTGTGTCTGTGTGTGTGTCTGTGTCTGTGTGTGTGTGTCTGTGTCTGTGTCTGTGTCTGTGTGTGTCTGTGTCTGTGTCTGTGTCTGTGTCTGTGTCTGTGTGTGTGTCTGTGTGTGTCTGTGTGTGTCTGTGTGTGTGTGTCTGTGTGTGTCTGTGTGTGTGTCTGTGTGTGTGTCTGTGTCTGTGTGTGTGTGTCTGTGTGTGTGTCTGTGTGTGTGTCTGTGTGTCTGTGTCTGTGTGTCTGTGTGTGTGTCTGTGTGTGTGTCTGTGTGTGTGTGTGTGTGTCTGTGTGTGTGTGTCTGTGTGTGTGTGTGTGTGTCTGTGTGTGTGTCTGTGTGTGTGTCTGAGTCTGTGTGTGTGTGTGTGCGTGTGTGGGTATGTTGATGCATGTTGATTTCAGGTATAATTGCAGTACATGTACTTGTCGTATATTTGCTGCCTGTGCTTTGTGTTATGCAAATGCCATACCTTTACACAAGTTGTCTCTTATCACAGCCCAGAATAACAAATGTTAATACAAAAATTGTGGCGGGGATGGGTGTGAAAAGGGGAAGTCTTAAATTGTGGCGGGGATGGGTGTGAAAAGGGGCAGTCTTAAATTGTGGCGGGGATGGGTCTGAAAAGGGGAAGTCTTAAATTGTGGCGGGGATGGGTGTGAAAAGGGGAAGTCTTAAATTGTGGCGGGGATGGGTGTGAAAAGGGGAAGTCTTAAATTGTGGCGGGGATGGGTCTGAAAAGGGGAAGTCTTAAATTGTGGCGGGGATGGGTGTGAAAAGGGGCAGTCTTAAATTGTGGCGGGGATGGGGCTGAAAAGGGGAAGTCTTAAATTGTGGCGGGGATGGGTGTGAAAAGGGGCAGTCTTAAATTGTGGCGGGGATGGGGCTGAAAAGGGGGTTCCACTGGACATTGTACTGTTGCTAAAATGTTCATTAGACTTTACCATTTTTTCTCAGTGTTCATTTGGAGATTTTTGTAGTACTGTTGCCTGATTTTCAGATACTGGTACGTTATTGAATGCTGTGATTTAGCCTGTGTTAATGCTATGTAAAGGTGCTATATATTGCCGTGTCCGCTGTATCTGTGTGTATTTTTATTTTTATTTTTTGGGTCATGCAAATACAAGTGGAAATAGAATACATTTTCTCAGGAGGACCATGTTTTGCAACAGTGTACATTGGTTACTTAAAAACATAATGTGTATTTTAATCATTCTTTGCGGGAAGAGGTACCCAAACTGGCAAACATTTGTGGGGTAAGATTAGCCAAATGTTAAAGAGATGAACTGCCTGAAATGTCAAGGGGATGTTTGCCGTAGCATGGGTATGTGACAAGCTGCCTGATATAATTTTGTGGGATAAATTTTCTCTTAATATTTGTGATCACCCTGATCACAACTAGGAGAACAATTGATTTTCTCAAAACAAAATTCACAAATAAAATTCAAGGGAGGCAATTAATTTGATAAAAAGAAGGATACTGCACACATTCAATGAAATATATCTTTAAAAAAAAGACATGAATGATACTATTTTTTTTTTAAATAGTTTTTCAATGCGTGTTCTTTTCAAAAACCGTTCTGGTAGACCCAACAATGTGTACCGTATTTGACGGATTACAAGCCGCGACTTTTTTTCAAAAAAAATCGCATTGCGGCTTATAAAAAGATGCGGCTAAAACGTTACCTAAACTTGAATAGCATTCACCTAATGGAAGTCGCCGCTGATTTTCATTTCGCTCGATTAGCGATTACCGGTACTTTATTAGCTCTCTACTCAAGGCTCGGCGCTTTTCTCTTTCTTTCGCGAATCTTCGTTTGTCAACAAGTCGTCGTGACAAGATAGCGTACAGAGAAACACCGGATGTATCAGGATCTCGCGCGCGCGAGATTTCGTTTTTTTGTGTCTCGCGATAGTTGGGGGAGCGAGACTACATGTGTGTGTTGGTTACAAATTGTGTGTGTGATATTTTTCTTCAAACTTTTTCACTTTTCTTCTTTGTTTGACTTGTTTATTCTCGGAGCCGATTTCGCCAAATACCGTACTTTCGTTTGCCTGGTTGTTTTGATTGATTGACACGATCTGATTATATTTTTTTCGACGGCGGCTAATATAGTGGCGCGGCCTATACGTGGCTCGTCCCAATTTTTTTTTAAAAAGTCGGGGGTGCGGCTTATAAAACGGTGCGGCTTGTAATCCGTCAAATACGGTAAGTTTGTCTTGTGTTCTGAGAGCTTTAGCAATGAAGGCCTTGCATTTGTGCCCAAGTTATTTTGAAGGACTATTGCCTGAAATAGTTAAACAAACTATGGGGACAAGCTGCCCAAATGTTACCAAACAAGCAAACATGAAAAATGGTGTTAGCACTTTTCATGTAAGACAGTGTAACTTTGCGTGCTTTAATTGTTAACATTGTTTGGGAAATGTGCCAGATAGAAATAACAAAGACAAGAGGCGAAGCCTTCAAGGCTCACGTAAGAAATAGACAAACAGTAACACAAACTCAATCACTCCGTCACACATACACACCCACACACACAGTAAGCTTAGGTGACGACTGTGCAAGAAAGAGAAACACTGAGATCTAGATCTATCTGTGTCTGCATGTAGCCTACTTACAGGGACACGACTGCCAAATAGTCTCGGCCCGCTCAAAATAACAATGACCGAGACCACACACACCACGCGAGAGAGAAAGACTACAGGGAGGCATGCCGTCATGATGCATTAATTGACGTCAAACACTTTTGACCGTGACGTAATCTTATGCGAGCTTTATCCATAGTCTTGGATAACCACTCACACATAGACTCGGAAATGTTAAAGTTTCTACCACAGACATACACACACACGCACACACGCACGCACAGACAGACAAAGTTACGATCGCATAGGCTACACTTACGTGAGCCAAAAATGGGTAGTTTTTGTTCGATGCACTCTCAGTTTGAAAATGATCAAATGATTAAATTTTAACAGATATACAACCATGACTTAATGTGTGAGAATGAAGTATTCACGTCCAGACCAAGAAACAGAGCTTGCTTTAAGGTGGACGAGTTAGTGAAAGGTCGTAGTGTTTCTGTGTTCACATTTTAGTACAGTTATAAGCATTGAGATATCTTAGCTGTTGAAAGTAATCTATGGTTTGAATTGTTTGGTAAATGGTAACCCGTGCATGCTACGAAAATATTTTAAGAGGTGTGAGCCAGAAGGGTTGGTGCTTTTATCAAAATGTTCATGAACAAATTATATTAGTACAGTTATTGTTGTGGACTTATAAATGTACAAGTGATTTTGAAACTTTTTATACTCCTGTTGTGGAGATAAGTGATGATGGTTTGAACGAATTCTGTCTGAAAAAATCATAGTGCGTGGAACATGTACATTGTCTTAAATTTTTGTTCTTTTGTTCGTGTAGAACAATTGTTATGTGAACATGATAATAATTGTAAATCAGTAGACTAAAATATAGCTTCTGGCTGCTGTGTGTGTCGGGGGGGGGGGGGTTTCTTCCCTCTGTTTGTATGAGTGTTATTGTTATTAGTGTACAAATTTCTTTTAGATTCTGCATGTTTGCTGTAAAATTCCTTTGTTGTTTTTTCTCCATCACCACTCCTCATACCTTCTGACAACGTTCTTTGTTTGTATGTTGATTTGTTTGTTAAGGATATTGTATGCACGAGAGAGTGATCTGAGTTAATTAGTTCAACGTCAGAATTGTACCGAAAAATAATATATAATGTATGATATATTTCTGAATTTCAGAAATGTTTTGCATTACTCAACTATTAGGAATACTTTTCATTATGCATGTGTTTTTAATACTTTTGTATGTTATTTTTAATATTGTACAGCAGTACATTTCCGCGATCCTTTCCTGGTGAACGTGATCATGATTTCTAGAAATGAAGGATTTATGTTATGATTTTTGTACTTGCTGTTAAAGAGTTAATTTGTTAGAAAATTCTTATTTTGCCCGCATTTAGAGAGTCAGGGTTATTGTTTATATGTAAACTGAAATGTATAGTATTACAAATACTATGTTTTTTTGTATTGTTTTGATTTGTTGAAGCTTGTAGCGCGTCATTAACCAAATATTGTTGGGTAAAAGAGCTATTAACAAACTTTTTTTTATCAAACACAAAAACTTGAAAATAAAACATAAAAAAACACAAAACACTTAATGTTTTTATTTCATCTGTCCAAAGTGTGAGATTGAAAATGTACATGCAAAGTAACTGGAAGGATGACTTTCCTTAAGTATTTGTTGATAAGATCCTAAATCCTGACCTGAAGGAATTCCTTTGTGCAAAAGTGTTTGTGTGTGTGTGTGTGTGTGTGTGATATAGCCATCAAAATACCTGAATCAGACAGAGTCAGGCATGGGAATTGTCCGCCGAAAGACATATTTCCGCCAAAGTGTTTTTTTGTTCCGCCCAAAAAGCAAAAGTGTCCGCCAAAAAAAGAAATGTGGGAGGCAAAAATGGTTCCATAAACTGAATTTAATGACAAACTTGGAGCTCAGATAACACCAAATTGCACCATTTAGGTTCTTTGGAGAAAAAATTTTCCGTGGGGGGGGGGGGGGGTGGGGGGGGCGGGGGGGTGCTTTGCGCCGTTGACTTTGCTATTACTTACAAATGTTCAGCCTTTTTTTACTTTTTTCAATTCCCATGCCTGAGAGTGCAAACGCTGCAAAATAAAACTCGAGAGAAAATTGTTTGCGTAAATCAAACAATGCAAAACAGTCGGAGACACGTACTCTCGAACTCTCTCTCGAACTCTCTCTCTCTCTCTCTCTCTCTCTCTCTCTCTCTCTCTCTCTCTCTCTCTCTCTCTCTCTCTCTCTCTCTCTCTCTCTCTCTCTCTCTCTCTCTCTCTCTCTCTCTCTCTCTCTCTCTCTCTCTCTCTCTCTCTCTCTCTCTCTCTCTCTCTCTCTCTCTCTCTCTTTTGTTATTAGTTGTTTTGGATGTTTATATGCAATGCATTATTGCAACTATGCTGCAATTTCCACACTATATTGTTTTTCCCATTTTTGAATGTGTATACAAAACCATAACCCTTTTCTTATTACTATTTACATTATGTACGTCTGTAAGTAACAATAACCTTGTCAATTTTACTATCTATATTATGTGCGTCTGTATTAAGTGTTTGTATAAGGGACAGGTTGTAAGATTAGGCTTTGCCTAAAACCTCTATCCTTTGGTAATAAAGTTCAGTTTCAGTTTCTCTCTCTCTCTCTCTCTCTCTCTCTCTCTCTCTCTCTCTCTCTCTCTCTCTCTCTCTCTCTCTCTCTCTCTCTCTCTCTCTCTCTGTATCTAGCTCTCTTTCTCTCACCCTAACCCTCTCTCTCTCTCTCAACCAACAGGTAAAAACCCACAGGTGGACGATCTCACTAGCACAATGGACGCGTTTGGACATTTCCATGATGTAAAAGTGTCGACCTACTTAGACACATACCAACAATCTACTTCCTGACAGCGGTCGGTGCAAAGTGCCATAGTATTCTCTCTACCGTGACTCTTATTGTTCCTTTAGTATGCAGATTGTCACAGGTGTTGGGTTTTTATTTTTTTATTTTTTTTTTAAGATGCATAGTTTTGTATGTTTGATGTTATTTGATGTTGCTGTCTGATGTTGTTGTCGTGTACCAAAAAGAATTAAAAACGTGTAAAAACAAGAAATTCCTCCGAGGTAGGAAAAACACCCCCGTTGGTCAAAGGGAAATAAACATTCTCACTGCCACCAATTGAGAAGGTTATTTCCCTTTGACCATTAATATCTCCCTGTTTAAGTCCTTGTAGAATCTTAATCCACCAATAACTCCCTAACCGTGTGTTTGACTGGTCCCAATGTTTGTAAGGACCGTCTCAGGAATGTATAGAACCTGTTCACCAAGTTTGGTGACGATCGGTCCGTTCATTCTTGAGATCTATATGCGAACACAAACAAACAAACACACACATGGAGCGAATCCTATACACACCCCTATACCGGGGGTGTTAAAAAAAAAAATAAAAAAAAGATTGTCACAGGTGTCAGTTGGAACATTAATTCAGTTAAAAAAAATCTGCACAAAAAGCAGCAGGCTGTAGCTTCATTGTAATGTTTGTCTGTTCATTTAAAAGACCGTTGGGTCGACATATTTGTGACTGTAACGTAATGTTGTCAATAACAACGTTCCAACAACTTACCTTTCTTGTTTTTGATTGTGTAGCTTTGTGGGGTATGTATCCAAATCGAAGTGTTGATGCTACAGATCTCTGATTTGCCCTGCAGTCCGGACTGATGATCTAACAACGAACGACAAGAAGAAGAAGAAGTCTTGATTTTTATCTCTTGTAAACCCTTGTATCGATCTATGGATAATCTTAAACAAATTGGGCATAACGGTCGCTTGTTCATTTGATTGCTTGTTAGTCTCTCAGGTGCCAGGGGGCTGGTTGGGCATAACGGTCGCTTGTTCATTTGATTGCTTGTTAGTCTCTCAGGTGCCAGGGGACTGGTTGGGCATAACGGTCGCTTGTTCATTTGATTGCTTGTTCGTCTCTCATGTGCCAGGGGACTGGTTGGGCATAACGGTCGCTTGTTCATTTGATTGCTTGTTAGTCTCTCAGGTGCCAGGGGGTTGGTTGGGCATAACGGTCGCTTGTTCATTTGATTGCTTATTAGTCTCTCAGGTGCCAGGGGACTGGTTGGGCATAACGGTCGCTTGTTCATTTGATTGCTTGTTAGTCTCTCAGGTGCCAGGGGGCTGGTTGGGCATAACGGTCGCTTGTTCATTTGATTGCTTGTTAGTTTCTCATGTGCCAGGGGGCTGGTTGGGCATAACGGTCGCTTGTTCATTTGATTGCTTGTTAGTCTCTCAGGTGCCAGGGGGTTGGTTGGGCATAACGGTCGCTTGTTCATTTGATTGCTTGTTAGTCTCTCATGTGCCAGGGGGTTGGTTGGGCATAACGGTCGCTTGTTCATTTGATTGCGTGTTAGTCTCTCATGTGCCAGGGGACTGGTTGGGCATAACGGTCGCTTGTTCATTTGATTGCGTGTTAGTCTCTCAGGTGCCAGGGGATTGGTTGGGCATAACGGTCGCTTGTTCATTTGATTGCTTATTAGTCTCTCAGGTGCCAGGGGGTTGGTTGGGCATAACGGTCGCTTGTTCATTTGATTGCTTGTTAGTCTCTCATGTGCCAGGGGGTTGGTTGGGCATAACGGTCACTTGTTCATTTGATTGCTTATTAGTCTCTCAGGTGCCAGGGGGTTGGTTGGGCATAACGGTCGCTTGTTCATTTGATTGCTTGTTAGTCTCTCATGTGCCAGGGGGTTGGTTGGGCATAACGGTCGCTTGTTAATTTGATTGCGTGTTAGTCTCTCATGTGCCAGGGGACTGGTTGGGCATAACGGTCGCTTGTTCATTTGATTGCTTGTTAGTCTCTCATGTGCCAGGGGGTTGGTTGGGCATAACGGTCGCTTGTTAATTTGATTGCGTGTTAGTCTCTCATGTGCCAGGGGACTGGTTGGGCATAACGGTCGCTTGTTCATTTGATTGCTTGTTAGTCTCTCATGTGCCAGGGGACTGGTTGGGCATAACGGTCGCTTGTTCATTTGATTGCGTGTTAGTCTCTCATGTGCCAGGGGACTGGTTGGGCATAACGGTCGCTTGTTCATTTGATTGCTTGTTAGTCTCTCATGTGCCAGGGGACTGGTTGGGCATAACGGTCGCTTGTTCATTTGATTGCTTGTTAGTCTCTCAGGTGCCAGGGGTCTGGTTGGGCATAACGGTCGCTTGTTCATTTGATTGCTTGTTAGTCTCTCATGTGCCAGGGGTCTGGTTGGGCATAACGGTCGCTGGTTCATATTATTGCTTGTTAGTCTCTCATGTGCCAGGAGACTGGTTGGGCATAACGGTCGCTTGTTCATTGATTGCTTGTTAGTCTCTCAGGTGCCAGGGGGTTGGTTGGGCATAACGGTCGCTTGTTCATTTGATTGCTAGTTAGTCTCTCATGTGCCAGGGGACTGGTTGGGCATAACGGTCGCTTGTTCATTTGATTGCTTGTTAGTCTCTCATGTGCCAGGGGACTGGTTGGGCATAACGGTCGCTTGTTCATTTGATTGCTTGTTAGTCTCTCATGTGCCAGGGGACTGGTTGGGCATAACGGTCGCTTGTTCATTTGATTGCTTGTTAGTCTCTCATGTGCCAGGGGGTTGGTTGGGCATAACGGTCGCTTGTTCATTTGATTGCTTGTCAGTCTCTCGGGTGCCAGGGGGTTGGTTGGGCATAACGGTCGCTTGTTCATTTGATTGCTTGTTAGTTTCTCATGTGCCAGGGGGCTGGTTGGGCATAACGGTCGCTTGTTCATTTGATTGCTTGTTAGTCTCTCAGGTGCCAGGGGGTTGGTTGGGCATAACGGTCGCTTGTTCATTTGATTGCTTGTTAGTCTCTCAGGTGCCAGGGGACTGGTTCCGGCACAACTCTCACTTGCTCTATTGCACATGTCGTGTGGATGGAGAGCGCCAGTACTTCCCTTGGTTTCTGGGATCTACGGAGAGTTACTCAGTATCTTTAATGCCAGCTGCACGCGCCTAGCCAGTTTCCCGTCATGCACCGGAATGAACAAATAGTTTGCACGGCTCCGACTGGATTTGTCGATTAGGCCCAGAGTCCATTTCCATCATTACCCTGTATGGTTTATTCAGCAAACCCGTTATTTCTGCGTTAGTCTGAAAATAGCACTCACTCTATTCCTCTATTCTCACAGACGTTAGTCATTTCCCGTGTTTTTGATTGGGAAGGAGGGAGGGGTTGGGGGGGGGGGGGGTACCACGTCCAAGGCTACAATTCCACAAAACGCATGCACGGCCGTTAAAAGGTACATGTACCTTTAAGGTACCCAATGGGCAACTAAAGATACCTTAACCTTTCCAGTGTAAGGGAGCTTCACAAGGGCTGTCCAGATAGGGGGGGAGGGGGGGTACGTCCAGATGCTGTAGTAATGTAGCATTTAAAAGGGGTATATCGAGTCTCCCCTTGAGACAAAAAATGAAGGTAGCCTACATGTTGAGAGTAAGGGCTTTTGATACACAAGAACCCCCTCGCCCCCCACCCCCTACATCCAAGCCTGTTTCTAAACGATCTGGTTCACCGCCACAGATCTGCGCAGTCAGGCTTTTACATGAGATAAGACCATCCCTCCATTTGGACACATACCAACAATCACAAAACTTGATGATTTCTGTCAAGGTTTCAAGGTTCAATGTTTTATCTCGGGTTTAGGTCAAGTGCAGATACTGACTGCTCCCGGTCGCGTTAGACAGGTGGTCACTATGGACGGATGAATTGTATAGTGCAATATGTCGGGGATCCCGTGGTCGTTATAGGCAGGCGGTTGTTATCGAGGGGTGGTCACCAAGACAGGTTCGACTGCACCTTTAAAATCCCTCGACTGCCGGAAGAATTTAGTTAACAATTTCAATGGGAAAAAATCATAAAATACATAGAAAAACAGTTAGACCAAACTGAGAAAATGGTCTCCAGGGGAGGCAGCTATATTTTGCTGCAAATCAAAGGGAAATATACAGCGGTTGTTCCCCTTGGCAGAGCATTGATTAGTTTTTCATTGTAGCAACAAACGTACCTGGTACGTGTTGTGTCAGTCAAGGGGTTTAGTAAGTAAAAGCTCCTTTACCGTGCAGGTTACCCTAGGCTGCAATCAGCTGTCAATCGGCGCTGCGGATTTGTGTTGATTACACTCACCATGCATTATACCCTGACACAGGTTAATGACTCCATTGTAACTTAAAGATACATTCATTCCCGGTTGATATAGATGTCATTTACGAAATTAATTCAACAACAAATTCGCACTCTGAAAAAGAAACGAGTCAGGATGCTGATTGTTGGTATGTGTCAAAGTGGAAGGATGCTCCCATCCCTTGTCGCATCCTGGACAGACGTGAGGTGGTTGACATGGCTACACAGGAAGGATGCTCCCATCCCTTGTCGCATCCTGGACAGACGTGAGGTGGTTGACATGGCTACACAGGAAGGATGCTCCCATCCCTTGTCGCATCCTGGGCAGACGTGAGGTGGTTGACATGGCTACACCGGAAGGATGCTCCCATCCCTTGTCGCATCCCGGACAGACGTGAGGTGGTTGACTTGGCTACACCGGAAGGATGCTCCCATCCCTTGTCGCATCCTGGACAGACGTGAGGTGGTTGACATGGCTACACCGGAAGGATGCTCCCATCCCTTGTCGCATCCTGGACAGACGTAAGGTGGTTGACACGGCTACACAGGAAGGATGCTCCCATCCCATGTCGCATCCTGGGCAGACGTGAGGTGGTTGACATGGCTACACGGGAAGGAAGCTCCCATCCCATGTCGCATCCTGGACAGACGTGAGGTGGTTGACATGGCTACACGGGAAGGATGCTCCCATCCCTTGTCGCATCCTGGACAGACGTGAGGTGGTTGACATGGCTACACAGGAAGGAAGCTCCCATCCCTTGTCGCATCCTGGACAGACGTGAGGTGGTTGACATGGCTACACAGGAAGGATGCTCGCATCCCTTGTCGCATCCTGGACAGACGTGAGGTGGTTGACATGGCTACACAGGAAGGATGCTCCCATCCCTTGTCGCAACCTGGACAGACGTGAGGTGGTTGACATGGCTACACGGGAAGGAAGCTCCCATCCCATGTCGCATTATGGACAGACGTGAGGTGGTTGACATGGCTACACAGGAAGGATGCTCCCATCCCATGTCGCATCCTGGACAGACGTGAGGTGGTTGACATGGCTACACAGGAAGGATGCTCCCATCCCTTGTCGCATCCTGGACAGACGTGAGGTGGTTGACATGGCTACACAGGAAGGATGCTCCCATCCCTTGTCGCATCCTGGACAGACGTGAGGTGGTTGACATGGCTACACAGGAAGGATGCTCCCATCCCATGTCGCAACCTGGACAGACGTGAGGTGGTTGACATGGCTACACGGGAAGGATGCTCCCATCCCATGTCGCATCCTGGACAGACGTGAGGTGGTTGACATGGCTACACAGGAAGGATGCTCCCATCCCTTGTCGCATCCTGGACAGACGTGAGGTGGTTGACATGGCTACACAGGAAGGATGCTCCCATCCCATGTCGCATCCTGGACAGTCGTGAGGTGGTTGACACGGCTACACAGGAAGGATGCTCCCATCCCATGTCGCATCCTGGACAGACGTAAGGTGGTTGACACGGCTACACAGGAAGGATGCTCCCATCCCATGTCGCATCCTGGACAGACGTGAAGTGGTTGACATGGCTACACAGGAAGGATGCTCCCATCCCATGTCGCATCCTGGACAGACGTGAGGTGGTTTACATGGCTACACAGGAAGGATGCTCCCATCCCATGTCGCATCCTGGACAGACGTGAGGTGGTTGACATGGCTACACAGGGCTCCCCACGGACGCCCGTTCTAGAGGGTCCCGGGACCCCCAGTTTTAATGTTTAGAGGGTCCATGGACCCCCATTGTTCATGTTCAGAGGGTCCATGGACCCCCACTTTTAATGTTTAGAGAGTCCATGGACCCCCAGTTTTAATGTTTAGAGGGTCCCGGGACCCCCACTTTTAATGTTTAGAGGGTCCATGGACCCCCACTTTTAATGTTTAGAGGGTCCATGGACCCCCAGTTTTAATGTTTAGAGGGTCCCGGGACCCCCACTTTTAATGTTTAGAGGGTCCCGGGACCCCCACTTTTAATGTTTAGAGGGTCCCGGGACCCCCAGTTTTAATGTTTAGAGGGTCCCGGGACCCCCAGTTTTAATGTTTAGAGGGTCCGTGGACCCCCAGTTTTAATGTTTAGAGGGTCCATGGACCCCCAGTTTTAATGTTTAGAGGGTCCATGGACACCCAGTTTTAATGTTTAGAGGGTCCCGGGACCCCCACTTTTAATGTTTAGAGGGTCCCGGGACCCCCACTTTTAATGTTTAGAGGGTCCCGGGACCCCCAGTTTTAATGTTTAGAGGGTCCCGGGACCCCCAGTTTTAATGTTTAGAGGGTCCGTGGACCCCCAGTTTTAATGTTTAGAGGGTCCCGGGACCCCCAGTTTTAATGTTTAGAGGGTCCCGGGACCCCCACTTTTAATGTTTAGAGGGTCCATGGACCCCCAGTTTTAATGTTTAGAGGGTCCATGGACACCCAGTTTTAATGTTTAGAGGGTCCATGGACACCCTACGCGGAGTGTTAGACTATGTACCCCCTATGTACATAAAACACATTGTGATCGCAACAAAATGTGATATGAAGTAATGTTTTTGATTACCAGAATATTCGATGAGGACACTTCAACCTAATTGTCAAATGCAACACACACGCACACTTTGTTCCCGCGTGAAACTGGGATATTTTGTACTTGCACTTTAAAAACAAAGAGACTGCCAATACTGAATGTATTGTTTTGTCAATAACAAACGTTCTAACAACCTACCTTTCTTGGTTTTTATATTTAGTCAAGTTTTGACTAAATATTTTAACATCGAGGGGGAATCGAAACGAGGGTCGTGGTGTATGTGCGTATGTGTGTGTGTGCGTGCGTGTGTGTGTGTGTGTGTGTAGAGCGATTCAGACTAAACTACTGGACCGATCTTTATGAAATTTGACATGAGAGTTCCTGGGTATGAAATCCCCGAACGTTTTTTTCATTTTTTTGATAAATGTCTTTGATGACGTCATATCCGGCTTTTCGTGAAAGTTGAGGCGGCACTGTCACGCCCTCATTTTTCAACCAAATTGGTTGAAATTTTGGTCAAGTACTCTTCGACGAAGCCCGGGGTTCGGTATTGCATTTCAGCTTGGTGGCTTAAAAATTAATTAATGACTTTGGTCATTAAAAATCTGAAAATTGTAAAAAAAAATAAAAATTTATAAAACGATCCAAATTTACGTTTATCTTATTCTCCATCATTTGCTGATTCCAAAAACATATACATATGTTATATTCGGATTAAAAACAAGCTCTGAAAATTAAATATATAAAAATTATTATCAAATTTTTTTTTTCCAAATCAATTTAAAAACACTTTCATCTTATTCCTTGTCGGTTCCTGATTCCAAAAATATATAGATATGATATGTTTGGATTAAAAACACGCTCAGAAAGTTAAAACGAAGAGAGGTACAGAAAAGCGTGCTATCCTTCTCAGCGCAACGAATACCCCGCTCTTCTTGTCAATTCCACGTGCACTGCCTTTGCCAGGGGCGGTGGAGTGACGATGCTACGAGTATACGGTCTTGCTGCGTTGCGTTGCGTTCAGTTTCATTCTGTGAGTTCGACAGCTACTTGACTAAATATTGTATTTTCGCCTTACGCGACTTGTTTTATTCTTGCACTTTGACTTAGCTGACGACTACAGTCTGAAAAGAGTATACGGGACGCACGATAACGGAAATTGTTATCGGTTTTGTGCGCCCCGGGACCCCCTCAATGAATGTATAGTATAGGGACTGGGTGGCCGAGTGGTAACGCACTTGCGCTCGGAATCGAGAGGTTGCGTGTTCGACCCTGGGTCAGGCCGCTATTTTCTCCCCCCTTTCCTAACCTAGGTGGTGGGTTCAAGTGCTAGTCTTTCGGATGAGACGAAAAACCGAGGTCCCTTCGTGTACACTATATTGGGTGTGCACGTTAAAGATCCCACGATTGACAAAAGGGTCTTTCCTGGCAAAATTGTATAGGCATAGATAAAAATGTCCATCAAAATACCCGTGTGACTTGGAATAAAGGCCGTGAAAGGTGAATGTTCGCCTAACAGGCTTGAGGTTTGCTGGTCGATGTGAATGCGTTATATATTGTGTGTAAAAAATGTTTGTTTGTCTGTCTGTCTGTAAAAAATTCCATTTCACACGGCAGAAATTAGTATGTAAAGCGCGGAGAGCACAGTTAATTGTGGTTCGCGCTATATAAGCTCACCATAATAATAATAACAAGAAATTCCTCCGATAGGAAAAACACCCCCGTCAAAGGGAAATAACCTTCTCAGTTGGTGGCAGTGAGAATGGTTATTTCCCTTTGACCAACGGGGGTGTCCGTCTATAAGTGCTTGTATAATTTTAATCCACCAATAACTCCCTAACCGTGTGTTTGACTGGTCCCAATTTTTGTACGGACCGTCTCAGGAATGTATAGAACCTGTTCACCAAGTTTGGTGACGATCGGTCCGTTCATTCTTGAGATCTACTTGCGAACACAAACACACAAACACCGCCACAAACACACAAACACATCGAGTGAAACCTATACACACTCCTATACCGGGGGTGTAATAATAATAGTACAAATACGTGATTTGGCTTGTAGCGTGTATGGGACGCAGGGACGCGCACCTTTGGGAGCCTGCTACACGGGGAGAACTGTGTCTAATTACACATTAACATGCTTCCATTGGAAACTTCCAGGTCGTCATCGTGGATTGACGCCCGACCAAAGCTAATTGAAGCCCGACGGATTGATTTACAATACACCGCCTAGTCACTGGTGGTAAGGCGTCCGCCCCGTAATCGGGAGGTCGTGGGTTCGAACCCCGGCCGGGTCATACCTAAGACTTTAAAATTGGCAATCTAGTGGCTGCTCCGCCTGGCGTCTGGCATTATGGGGTTAGTGCTAGGACTGGTTGGTCCGGTGTCAGAATAATGTGACTGGGTGAGACATGAAGCCTGTGCTGCGACTTCTGTCTTGTGTGTGGCGCACGTTATATGTCAAAGCAGCACCGCCCTGATATGGCCCTTCGTGGTCGGCTGGGCGTTAAGCAAACAAGCAAGCAAAAAGATTTACAATACAGTTTGTCAACTCAGAAAGTTCCCGTAAAGAACATGTCCCGGGGACGGCGGCACTCAGTTTTAAATCAGCTCAACAGCTTTCTGTCGATAACAATCTCTTGACACGGTGACACAGAGTACTGCCATTTGGAGTTAAAGGTACCGTTCTTCCCGTGTAAGCAATCACCTAGTGTTCACCGCTACAGCTCTCTTTGTTACTTCACACCAGAAGTCTATTAGAGTATTTTATTCACTTCTGTTCACACAGAATAAGAGAATCCTTCAACTTAAAAACAAACAGCCTGGCTATTTGCTTCTGAGAGTGAGTCTTTTTATGCCGAAAACATTTCAAAAATGAAATCTGCGAAATTCTTTCAGCGAAAAAATTTCAATCTAGGCCTACACAGAAATCAGCCAGGCAGCTGTGTCTTGGCATGTGTCGAAAGAGAGAATGCTTAATGTCCTACAGGCTAAATATTTCGCCTCTTAAGGATATGATATGGAATGATAATTCGAGTTTTTACGCCCTCACGGCTTTTGACGAGATACACAAGTGTATGCGTGTTTAGGTGGTTTCAGCCATCTTCACTTATAGCAGAATGACCGAGGTCTTTGACGTGCCATTATGGTGAGATGGATACCGTCTCTGTGTTTGCACATAAAGTTGACCCGTGTCCGTCCCGGCCCGAATTCGAACCTACGATCTTCCAATCACCGGCACGGTTGGCCTGGTGGTAAGGCGTCCGCCCCGTGATCGGGAGGTCGTGGGTTCGAACCCCGGCCGGGTCATACCTAAGACTTTAAAATTGGCAATCTAATGGCTGCTCCGCCTGGCGTCTGGCATTATGGGGTTAGTGCTAGGACTGGTTGGTCCGGTGTCAGAATAATGTGACTGGGTGAGACATGAAGCCTGTGCTGCGACTTCTGTCTTGCGCACGTTAATTGTCAAAGCAGCACCGCCCTGATATGGCCCTTCGTGGTCGGCTGGGCGTTAAGCAAACAAACAAACAAACTGATATGGCCCTTCGTGGTCGGCTGGGCGTTAAGCAAACAAACAAACAAACTGATATGGCCCTCCGTGGTCGGCTGGGCGTTAAGCAAACAAACAAACAAACTGATATGGCCCTCCGTGGTCGGCTGGGCGTTAAGCAAACAAACAAACAAACTGATATGGCCATTCGTGGTCGGCTGGGCGTTAAGCAAACAAACAAACAAACTGATATGGCCATTCGTGGTCGGCTGGGCGTTAAGCAAACAAACAAACAAACAAAATTTGACGTGAAGCCTGGACAGGTGATGTAGCGGTTATCATGCTCGTGTGTGTACACGAGAAAGACTGCTTCTTTAACTTTCACTGTACAGTAGCCTACCCGGCGAAAGAAACGCAACTCATTCGCGCCCACTGTTGCAAGCGATTTTTCGTCATGTTCAAATTGTCGTAAAATATGAACCAGATAAAGTACATAAAAAAAGAAGACAGATTCGTGGAGGATATTTTACTGGCTGTACTTGGTTGAAAAATAAGCATTCTTACGAATTTTGTAGCGTGTCAAAGTGACACGTTCGCCTGCAATCACGACTCGCTTGACCGCTACCCTGTATAACACAGTTTATGAAAAGTTAAAATAAAGAAAACGATTAAATAATATGCACTAATCGTACCACCAGTAAAATATCCTCCTCGAATCTGTCTTTCTTTTGTATGTACCTTATCTGGTTCAAATTTTATGACAATTTGAACATGACGAAAAATCACTTGCAACGATGGGCGCGTATGAGTTGCGTTTCTTTCGCCGGGTACTGTACATAATTATCACTGTACATAATTATCACTGTGCAGCAACAATCAGCACCACGGCTTTCTCTTGATTGCAATCTCTGTACACGGTTACACAGGTTAGTGACACGTTAAGTTAACCAGGCTAGATAGTCTTGCGGCAGATTAGGCGTTATACTTCCGCATAGCAGCCTTCCTGAGTTTGATTGGTCCTGGTGTTTGTAGCACCAGGTCAGGGATCAGACCGGATTAAGGACTGCAGAGCTGCTCGCGTTTTTGCCTGTCAGTAGGAATTAAGTGAAGGAGAAAATAGTCCAAAGCGTTGAAGAGCTTGTGTTTTGTTATACGATTCTAATTCATGCTTATGGGTACATTTGATCAACCATAAATCGTCTTTGAAATCGCCACAAATCTGTCCTGGCTTGAATTTGGGATAAACTGTATCGCTTACAGAGAGTCCAGAATCGTCAATTAACACACTTCAAAATCATATCCGTGATTCCCGTAGCCTTTCCTCCTTCATTACACAGCTCAAAACGTAGCCTTTCCTCCTTCATTACACAGCTCAAAACGTAGCCTTTCCTCCTTCATTACACAGCTCAAAACGTAGCCTTTCCTCCTTCATTACACAGCTCAAAACGTAGCCTTTCCTCCTTCATTACACAGCTCAAAACGTAGCCTTTCCTCCTTCATTACACAGCTCAAAACGTAGCCTTTCCTCCTTCATTACACAGCTCAAAACGTAGCCTTTCCTCCTTCATTACACAGCTCAAAACGTAGCCTTTCCTCCTTCATTACACAGCTCAAAACGTAGCCTTTCCTCCTTCATTACACAGCTCAAAACGTAGCCTTTCCTCCTTCATTACACAGCTCAAAACGTAGCCTTTCCTCCTTCATTACACAGCTCAAAACGTAGCCGTTTCGCAAAGCCTTTACATCACAACCTCCTCTAGAGACTCTCCACTGTACCGTGTCTGCATTTGACACGTCTACCCTGTATCTACAGTACGGTCTCTCTTTCAATGATATGACTCTGTGTGTGTGTGTGTGTGTGTGTGTGTGTGTGTGTGTGTGTGTGTGTGTGTGTGTGTGTGTGTGTGTTTGTGTGTTTGTGTGTGTTTGTGCGTGTATGAATAGCGATTCCAAGAAAATTATAGAACCTCATGAGACGTTGCAGATACTACTCCCAGATGCTCTTTTTTTGTTGATAAATGTCTTTGGTGACGTCATATCCGGCACTGTCACGCCTTCATTTGTAAACCAAATTGATTGAACATTTGGTCAAGCAATCTTTGACTCAGTCCAGATAATGGGATTGCATTTCAGCTTGGAAGTTTAAACAATAATTAATTAGTTTGCTTATTAAAATCGAATTTCCCCTAACAGATTTAAAATGATTGCATTGTGTTCCATATCTTTTCTTAAATCCCAAAATAATACAATAATAAATCTTTTTAACTTTATTTACTTTGAAAATGTGCTCAGAATGAAAGAAAACAGGTTATTTTGGTACTACCTTCACGTTCTTGGCGGAGACGAGCGTGACCCGTCTCGATCTTCGGCTAGCCAAGCCTTACTACATGACATTATAGTCTCGATGGACTATAGTGGACTGGGTGGCCGAGTGGTAACGCACTTGCGCTCAGAAGCGAGAGGTTGCGAGTTCGAACCTGGGTCAGGGCGTTAGCAATTTTCTCCTCCCTTTCCTAACCTAGGTGGTGGGTTCAAGTGCTAGTCTTTCGGATGAGACGAAAAACCGAGGTCCCTTCGTGTACACTACATTGGGCCCATGGGGTGTGCACGTTAAAGATCCCACGATTGACAAAAGGGTCTTTCCTGGCAAAATTGTATAGGCATAGATAAAAATGTCCACCAAAATACCCGTGTGACTTGGAATAATAGGCCGTGAAAAGTAGGATATGCGCCGAAATGGCTGCGATCTGCTGGCCGATGTGAATGCGTGATGTATTGTGTAAAAATTCCATCTCACACGGCATAAATTAATCCCTGCGCCTTGAATATGTGCGCAATATAAATTCCATTAAAAAAAAATGTTTAATAAAAAAATTAAAAAATCCCTGCGCTTAGAACTGTACCCACGGAATACGCGCGATAAAAGCCTTTGATTGATTGATTGATTGATTGATTGATTGGTTGATGAGTACTGGTCTTTTAGTTTTAGACTGACATAGTGACTAAATGTTTTTGCCCCTCCTCAACGCCCTGAGACACCAGTCCAGCGGAGGCCCACGAGAAGCTGTGGGGGCCGGAAACGTCGCTGCGGCGGACTGCGGATTTGGCCCTACAGACCGAATTGAAAATGTAGCATGGTTGGGAACCCAGAAGAAGAAGAAGAAGACTAAATGTTTTGATATCGCTTGATGCGACTTGTTTTTCGTTATTTCTACATTCGTTTACCATTGCCTTTGTAATGCATTTCGTTATTTCTACATTCGTTTACCATTGCCTTTGTAATGCATTTCGCAACGATCGGCAGAAACCCAACACGCTCTGTGCGTGTCATGGGCACAATGGGAAACTCTCACGAAATGTCGATGGCTTTATAAAATGATACGAACACCGAACTCGGATGTGCCAATCATAAATGCCATGAACTGCAAAAATGGATAAATCTCTGGCTATATGTGTGCGTGTGTGTGTGTCTGTCTGTCGATATTGTTGCTCAGTTTATTCTGTGTTTCGTAGAATCTTTGGTGAACAAAAAACAAAATCGTTCAACTGAGGTTACGATAAACTAAAAACGTTCGAAGTTTAAGAATTCTCTTCTTCTCTCTCTCCCCCCCCCCCCCTCTCTCTCTCTCTCTCTCTCTCTCTCTCTCTCTCTCTCTCTCTCTCTCTCTCTCTCTCTCTCTCTCTCTCTCTCTCTCTCTCTCTCTCTCTCTCTCCTTCCCTCTCGCTATCCCTCTCCCTTTCTCCACCTTCTCTCTTTCTCTATTTCTTCCCCTCTGTCTGTCTGCCTCTTTCTAACTGTCTCTCTGCCTGTCTGTCTGTTTCTCTCTATCTCTGTCTGTCTGTCTGTCTGTCTGTCTGTCTGTCTGTCTCTCTCTCTCTCTCTCTCTCTCTCTCTCTCTCTCTCTCTCTCTCTCTCTCTCTCTCTTTCTTTCTCTCTGTGTCTCTCTCTCTCTCTCTCTCTCTCTCTCTCTCTCTCTCTCTCATTCTACTAAACAACACACTATAACCCCCTCCACTCCCCATCCCGTGAATTGGCATGCACTCCAAGTCAAAATCAACGACACGAAACAATCCATTCAAAAGTTTATTTCTGGCACAAGCAGCGACCCGCACGGAAAAAATCTAGGCATTCTTGTCTTTCTTCAAATGGTTTACCGGAGGAGCAGGACTGGCGCGTCACAGTTGAGCAGTCAACGGTATTGATTTCACCAAGCGTAATGTGACTGCTGCTGATTGGAGATCGATGAAATCAGTCTGCTCGCGTTTGTCTCTGTGTGTTTTCTTTGCAGCCCAGTAAACACGCCTGCCTTAAAGGGGCATTTCTTCACCTGGAAGCGATGATGTAAACTGCACAAAGACAAAACGAAATATATTATATTATTGAATTGTGAAAGTGGAGAAAACTAAAGTCTTAAATTGCTTACAAGAAACGTCTCTGTGCTGTTAATTTTGCAGTAACTGCAAACCGAAATACTCATTCTCATTAATTATTAGACAACGTGTTTATGCTTAAGTACAGTGATGGCTTTATCCCATGTAAAAGCCGCCAGATCTGAAATGTTGATCCGAATCGTTTATGCAGGATGTATTGTGTCTTTAAACAGTCCTCGGTCAATATTGCTTGATTGTGTCGCTGGTTCAGGTAATGGAGGGAGTCTTCCTGTTGATGTGTCTGTCTGGGTGTGGCTGATTGTGTCGCTGGTTCAGGTAATGGAGGGAGTCTTCCTGTTGATGTGTCTGTCTGTGTAGCTGATTGTGTCGCTGGTTCAGGTAATGGAGGGAGTCTTCCTGTTGATGTGTCTGTCTGTGTAGCTGATTGTGTCACTGGTTCAGGTAATGGAGGGAGTCTAGCTTCCTGTTGATGTGTCTGTCTGTGTCTCTGATTGTGTCGCTGGTTCAGGTAATGGAGGGAGTCTTCCTGTTGATGTGTCTGTCTGTGTGACTGATTGTGTCGCTGGTTCAGGTAATGGAGGGAGTCTTCCTGTTGGTGTGTCAGTCTGTGTAGCTGATTGTGTCGCTGGTTCAGGTAATGGAGGGAGTCTAGCTTCCTGTTGATGTGTCTGTCTGTGTGGCTGATTGTGTCGCTGGTTCAGGTAATGGAGGGAGTCTTCCTGTTGATGTGTCTGTCTGTGTAGCTGATTGTGTCGCTGGTTCAGGTAATGGAGGGAGTCTCACTGTTGATGTGTCTGTCTGTGTAGCTGATTGTGTCGCTGGTTCAGGTAATGGAGGGAGTCTTCCTGTTAATGTGTCTGTCTGTCTGTGTGGCTGATTGTGTCGCTGGTTCAGGTAATGGAGGGAGTCTTCCTGTTGATGTGTCTGTCTGTGTGGCTGATTGTGTCGCTGGTTCAGGTAATGGAGGGAGTCTTCCTGTTGATGTGTCTGTCTGTGTGGCTGATTGTGTCACTGGTTCAGGTAATGGAGGGAGTCTAGCTTCCTGTTAATGTGTCTGTCTGTGTAGCTGATTGTGTCGCTGGTTCAGGTAATGGAGGGAGTCTAGCTTCCTGTTAATGTGTCTGTCTGTGTAGCTGATTGTGTCGCTGGTTCAGGTAATGGAGGGAGTCTAGCTTCCTGTTAATGTGTCTGTCAGTGTAGCTGATTGTGTCACTGGTTCAGGTAATGGAGGGAGTCTAGCTTCCTGTTGATGTGTCTGTCTGTGTGGCTGATTGTGTCGCTGGTTCAGGTAATGGAGGGTGTCTTCCTGTTAATGTGTCTGTCAGTGTAGCTGATTGTGTCACTGGTTCAGGTAATGGAGGGAGTCTAGCTTCCTGTTGATGTGTCTGTCTGTGTGGCTGATTGTGTCGCTGGTTCAGGTAATGGAGGGAGTCTTCCTGTTGATGTGTCAGTCTGTGTAGCTGATTGTGTCGCTGGTTCAGGTAATAGAGGGAGTCTTCCTGTTGGTGTGTCTGTCAGTGTAGCTGATTGTGTCGCTGGTTCAGGTAATGGAGGGAGTCTTCCTGTTGATGTGTCTGTCTGTCTGTGTAGCTGATTGTGTCGCTGGTTCAGGTAATGGAGGGAGTCTTCCTGTTGATGTGTCTGTCTGTGTGGCTGATTGTGTCGCTGGTTCAGGTAATGGAGGGAGTCTTCCTGTTGATGTGTCTGTCTGTGTAGCTGATTGTGTCGCTGGTTCAGGTAATGGAGGGTGTCTTCCTGTTGATGTGTCTGTCTGTGTGGCTGATTGTGTCGCTGGTTCAGGTAATTGAGGGTGTCTTCCTGTTGATGTGTCTGTCTGTGTAGCTGATTGTGTCGCTGGTTCAGGTAATGGAGGGAGTCTTCCTGTTGATGTGTGTGTCTGTGTAGCTGATTGTATCGCTGGTTCAGGTAATGGAGGGAGTCTCACTGTTGATGTGTCTGTCTGTGTAGCTGATTGTGTCGCTGGTTCAGGTAATGGAGGGTGTCTTCCTGTTGGTGTGTCTGTCTGTGTGGCTGATTGTGTCGCTGGTTCAGGTAATGGAGGGTGTCTTCCTGTTGGTGTGTCTGTCTGTGTAGCTGATTGTGTCGCTGGTTCAGGTAATGGAGGGAGTCTTCCTGTTGATGTGTCTGTCTGTGTAGCTGATTGTGTCGCTGGTTCAGGTAATGGAGGGAGTCTTCCTGTTGATGTGTCTGTCTGTGTAGCTGATTGTGTCGCTGGTTCAGGTAATGGAGGGAGTCTTCCTGTTGATGTGTCTGTCTGTCTGTGTGGCTGATTGTGTCACTGGTTCAGGTAATGGAGGGAGTCTAGCTTCCTGTTAATGTGTCTGTCTGTGTAGCTGATTGTGTTGCTGGTTCAGGTAATGGAGGGTGTCTTCCTGTTGATGTGTCAGTCTGTGTAGCTGATTGTGTCGCTGGTTCAGGTAATGGAGGGTGTCTTCCTGTTAATGTGTCTGTCAGTGTAGCTGATTGTGTCGCTGGTTCAGGTAATGGAGGGAGTCTAGCTTCCTGTTAATGTGTCTGTCTGTGTAGCTGATTGTGTCGCTGGTTCAGGTAATGGAGCGAGTCTTCCTGTTGATGTGTCTGTCTGTGTAGCTGGTTGTGTCGCTGGTTCAGGTAATGGAGGGAGTCTTCCTGTTGATGTGTCTGTCTGTCTGTGTAGCTGATTGTGTCGCTGGTTCAGGTAATGGAGGGAGTCTCACTGTTGATGTGTCTGTCTGTGTAGCTGATTGTGTTGCTGGTTCAGGTAATGGAGAGTCTTCCTGTTGATGTGTCTGTCTGTGTAGCTGATTGTGTCGCTGGTTCAGGTAATGGAGGGAGTCTAGCTTCCTGTTAATGTGTCTGTCAGTGTAGCTGATTGTGTTGCTGGTTCAGGTAATGGAGGGAGTCTTCCTGTTGATGTGTCTGTCTGTGTAGCTGATTGTGTCGCTGGTTCAGGTAATGGAGGGAGTCTTCCTGTTAATGTGTCTGTCTGTGTAGCTGATTGTGTCGCTGGTTCAGGTAATGGAGGGAGTCTTCCTGTTGATGTGTCTGTCTGTGTGGCTGATTGTGTCGCTGGTTCAGGTAATGGAGGGAGTCTTCCTGTTGATGTGTCTGTCTGTGTGGCTGATTGTGTCGCTGGTTCAGGTAATGGAGGGAGTCTTCCTGTTGATGTGTCTGTCTGTGTGGCTGATTGTGTCGCTGGTTCAGGTAATGGAGGGAGTCTTCCTGTTGATGTGTCTGTCTGTGTAGCTGATTGTGTCGCTGGTTCAGGTAATGGAGGGAGTCTTCCTGTTGATGTGTCTGTCTGTGTAGCTGATTGTGTTGCTGGTTCAGGTAATGAAGGGAGTCTTCCTGTTGATGTAACTGTCTGTGTAGCTGATTGGTTTCTGCCTCATGCTGACACCCCCGCCCCCTCTACCTTACCACCCCCCCTCTCCGACTATACTGCCTGGGGACTGACGCTGCGGCTGCTGCTGCTGCTGCTGCTGCTGCTGATGATGATGATGATGATGATGATGATGATGATGAGGAGGAGGAGGAGGAGGAGGAGGAGGATGAGGATGATGACGACGACGACGACGAATAGTTGTCTGGCTGATTTTCCTTGCCCGCCCTTTGTCAAGTTGGGCCAGTTCCTCGGCTGGTGGTGAGCTTGTTGTAAAGGTTGAAACCCGTTGTAAGGGCTGTGATGGTGAAAACATCCTACCAACCATGCTGAGGACGACCATGTTGCTCTGTGTAACCTTTAGCATCAACACAGTCACAGTGCTAGGCTTCATCACTCAGCCATTTGGCGGGGAGCAAACCGGATGTATACGCACTTTACGACAATAGTAGTGTCTCTTCATAATTCTCGAGGGATCGCACACAATAGAGTCAAGTTTTATCCGTACTTTCCTGTAATCACAAATTGAAAGCTTGGAGCTGTTTGTTCTCTACGCCTGTCCATTTAATGTGAGCCAATCAGGAGTGCAGTTGTTTTCTTTGATGTCCGAATCGATCCTGCGGGAAAAGCTTCACGAAGAACGAGGAACAAAGTAGCCAACATCTGAGGTCTAACCCAACATCTGAGAGCTTTGAAGATTATATAAAAGGGGAATAACTACAGCCGGGCTTCATCACAGGAAGGAAGTGACGTCATAGTGCAGTTCATGTGAAGCGGTACAAGCATGACTGTGTCCGCTGATGATTTGCAAGCTGGTTTGCGTCATATGAAAACTAACGTTACAACTGTACTTGAATTTGAACTAACTTCATTACAATGTGTGGTATGAGTGGACAGGATTAGTTCGACTATTTAGCAAACCGTGTGTTCTAAAAGTAGTAAGATAGGTAATGATCAATACGATTAGTACACATCTACGAAACAAACAACCCGCACGCACACACGCACACATACGCTCAGGCACTTACACACACACACGCGCGCGCGCGCACGCACACACACACACACATACACGCACGCCCGCACGCACGTACGCACATGCACACACACACACACACACACACACACACACACACACACACACACACACACACACACACACACAGAAGAGGCCCAACCAATCTCGATCTTTTCACCCTCTCTGTGCGGTGTCCAATGTCTGTCATTTACTCAATTCAAATCCTGCAATGATTCTAGTCATGGCGTATAACTCTCAGGCCAGTCTCTGTATTCTCAAAGGGAATCTAATTTCACTGAGTCAGAAACACTGTCAGACACTAGAGGAAAGAACTGGTTTCTTGTTTCGCCCCCCTCAACCCCCCCCCCCCCTCTCCCGCCGCCACTTCCCACCGCACAAAAAAGGTTTCCGATGACAAGACCAAAACGATCAGAATCGGTAGGTCGGGTGCATTCTTTTTAGGATTAAAGTTTTATTTTCATGTACACAGGCGTATGTGGCTTTTTATTGGCCGGAAATTGTGCGCACGACCTACTGATTCTGATCGTTTTGGTCTTGTCATCAGACACTTTTTTGTGCGTGTCGGAGGAGAGTCACTTTCCTCGTAAAGCCTGCAAAATCGAGTGTTAAGGTCGGATTTTCCCCCAAGCCTTTTAGATACCACCACTCCCGCGCACACGATCATGCTCGCCGTCACAGACCTGGTCAGGCTTTCATGCTCGCCGCCACAGACATGGTCAGGCTTTCATGCTCGCCGTCACAAACCTGGTCAGGCTTTCATGCTCGCCGTCACAAACCTGGTCAGGCTTTCATGCTCGCCGTCACAGACATGGTCAGGCTTTCATGCTCGCCGTCACAGACCTGGTCAGGCTTTCATGCTCGCCGTCACAGACCTGGTCAGGCTTTCATGCTCGCCGCCACAGACCTGGTCAGGCTTTCATGCTCGCCGCCACAGACCTGGTCAGGCTTTCATGCTCGCCGCCACAGACCTGGTCAGGCTTTCATGCTCGCCGTCACAGACCTGGTCAGGCTTTCATGCTCGCCGCCACAGACCTGATCAGGCTTTCATGCTTGCCGCCACAGACCTGGTCAGGCTTTCATGCTCGCCGTCACAGACCTGGTCAGGCTTTCATGCTCGCCGCCACAGACCTGGTCAGGCTTTCATGCTCGCCGTCACAGACCTGGTCAGGCTTTCATGCTCGCCGTCACAGACCTGGTCAGGCTTTCATGCGGAATGAAATTATCTTTCACTCAGACACATACCAACATTCAATAGCGTGGCTGTGCAATAGGATATGCTGTTGTTTACTGAATCAGATTAGCGGATTGACATGGGTGTCATTTATGAAAATGATTCAACCAAAACACCCCTGTTTGCAAACACAGTAGCCGGGCTGTTCTTCTTCTTCTTCTTCTTCTTCTTCTTCTTCTTCTTCTTCTTCTTCTTCTTCTTCTTCTTCTTCTTCTTCTTCTTCTTCTTCTTCAAGAAGAGTGGGAATTTGTTTTATCTTAATGCATTTCCTAACGGACATTTCTGGTTTAAACAGTGTTTTATTTTCAAATACAAATTTACAAAGCCATGAAAAAACTATGTTTTAACGAAGGACATTTCTTTGTGTTGTTTTCTGGTCCAGTGTTGTTTCTGTAAAACTAATTCATTGCACAACCTCAGTTTGCACAGAGAGCATCCATACTATTGATTGTTGGTAAAAGTCCAAGTGGAGAGGTGGTTTTATCCCTTGTCTGGCCAGAACTGAGATGATGAATTTGTTTTTTCTTCACGAAAAGTACTGCGCCTTTCAGTGATTTACATGGGCTTACTTATCATGTTAACTGTTGCCTTTAAGCAACTCTTCTCGCCGACAAAGCATACAAGTCGCTCCAATGGTGCTGGGTGCAAAGTATTGATTTTCATGTTCATTGTTGCAGTTGCTTGATAGCTTGTCTCACGCACAGTTAGTGTGTGGACGTAACAAAACTTCGTGACCAACAAAAACAAATAAACTACAAGGCAGTCACTTTAAAGGTTTTATTTCGTAATGCTTTTATGGAAAAATGGGGTCCTGATTTGGCCTATATGGTCCGCTGGACCCAACAAGCAACAACTATCTATGGTCCGCTGGACCCAACAAGCAACAACTAACTATGGTCCGCTGGACCCAACAAGCAACAACTAACTATGGTCCGCTGGACCCAAAAAGCAACAACTAACTATGGTCCGCTGGACCCAACAAGCAACAACTAACTATGGTCCGCTGGACCCAACAAGCAACAACTAACTATGGTCCGCTGGACCCAACAAGCAACAACTAACTATGGTCCGCTGGACCCAACAAGCAACAACTAACTATGGTCCGCTGGACCCAACAAGCAACAACTAACTATGGTCCGCTGGACCCAACAAGCAACAACTAACTATGGTCCGCTGGACCCAACAAGCAACAACTAACTATGGTCCGCTGGACCCAACAAGCAACAACTAACTATGGTCCGCTGGACCCAACAAGCAACAACTAACTATGGTCCGCTGGACCCAACAAGCAACAACTAACTATGGTCCGCTGGACCCAACAAGCAACAACTAACTATGGTCCGCTGGACCCAACAAGCAACAACTAACTATGGTCCGCTGGACCCAACAAGCAACAACTAACTAACTAACAATTATGGAAAAATGTGGATGAAACATTTCATGTGTCTTTATTTAGGTATCATGGATATCCATACCATATGTCTTGGAGTTCTGTACACTACATTGGGGTGTGCACGTTAAAGATCCCACGATTGACAAAAGGGTCTTTCCTGGCAAAATTGTATAGGCATAGATAAAAATGTCCACCAAAATACCCGTGTGACTTGGAATGATAGGCCGTGAAAAGTAGGATATATGCGCCGAAATGGCTGCGATCTGCTGGCCGATGTGAATGCGTGTTGTATTGTGTAAAAAAAATTCCATCTCACACGGCATAAATAAATCCCTGCGCCTTGAATATGTGCGCGATATAAATTGCATAAAAAAAAGTTTAAAAAAATAAATCCCTGCGCTTAGAACTGTAACCACGGAATACGCACGATATAAGCCTCATATTGATAGATTGATTGATAGTGGCTGTAAAATTAGCAGTCTGCTTTACAGGGTATTATAATGTAATTAATATCAATTCAAACAGAAAACACCCGCCAAGCGACGACCGTTCTACAATGTAGTTGCGGGATTTATTTTATTTGTAGGCGATGGGGGTCTGAAGGCCGGGGTCGGGGACGGGGAGGGTCTGTTTCATTGACTGTTTACAGTCGGAAGTCTGGAATTTTGCTTGGTTCAATGCGTTTCTATCAGCTCGATTTTTTGAGTTGATTGAAATGCACTGGCACAAAGTCAAATATACAACTGTAACACAATAAAGTTATTAAAATATTATTTAAAGAGACATTGTTCACTTGTTTAGGTCTGTGTGTGTGTGTGTGTGTGTGTGGGTGTGTGTGTGTGTGTGTGTGCGTGAATGCGTGTGTGTGTGCGTGAATGCGTGTGTGCGTGCGTGTGTGTGTGTGTGTGCGTGCGTGCGGTGTGTGTGTGTGCGTGCGTGCGTGCGTGCATGCATCTGCGTGCGTGCGTGCGTGAGTGCGTGCGTGCGTGCGTGCGTGTGTGCGACCGTGCTTGCGACCGTGCTTTTGTGTATGTGTGTGTGTGTGTGTGTGGGTAAAAACTTGTGGCGGCGGATTTGTTTGCCTTTGTTTTTATTGACCCTGCCACTAACTTTTTGATGAAAGAAATCCTTTTCTGTTGTGGGAAATGTCTATGGAGAAGTTGGCTTCTGCCGGTGGAAAAAACGTTCAGCAAGAGTGAAACCGTTTGTTTCTAAAAATGCTTTTTTGTATTCCTGCAAGTGTGAGTCCGTGATTGAGGTCTTATTCGTGTGCATGAATTAACAATTAACATCCACACATAATTCACCAAACAAAACAAATGAGCCTCTCTGTTGAACCCGCTGATCGATTCCGCGAAGAAGTGACGCGCTGGGTTTTAAGCTAAATGCACTGGAGAGCACCTTAATTCTGCCGTCAGTGCTTACACGAGTCATGATTGTCATTGGTAATCTCACGGCCGACTAATTTGTAAAGCATTAGAATGAACTTAGCACTGTTTGAAAGATAAAGCACTTCTTTTAGGAGAAAGGTAAGGCGTCTTCATCCATAGAGACTAAACTCCACTGCCACAAATTCACCGAGGTTCGAATGTTTGAATGTTTAATTCAAGTCAGGTGTGAAAGTATAAAACCTTTTTGTTTTTATATGAAGTCTTATATCACGCGCGTATCTCCAGACTCGGACTCAAGGCGCAGGGATCTATTTATGCCGTGTGAGATGGAATTTTTTACACAATACATCACGCATTCACATCGACCAGCAGATCGCAGCCATTTCGGCGCATATCCTACTTTTCACGGCCTATTATTCCAAGTCACACGGGTATTTTGGTGGACATTTTTTTTATCTATGCCTATAAAATTTTGCCAGGAAAGACCCTAACCATGTCGCTAACTTCCAGCGCTGAGGCATGAACATTTTCAAACGAGTTTGTGTTTTGCAATATGGCGAGGCAATGGTGTAGATACGGACTTCTATTGTCTATTGTTTCACTTCTATCTCGCTGGAAATGCAATTATTAACAGATTCAGTCTCCGGTTTTACAAGCTAAGCCTAGATTAGATTTGTGAAAAGGAAGGAGGATAATCCAGGTGAAAAGACCTGGGCCTCGGCTTGCACCGCATCGTGTGCCTGTGTGTTCAGTCATAAGACAAAAGCACGGCTCGGGTTTTTATGGCCACAGAAATGATATCGCGCTACGAGAGGGTTCGCGGCGGGTTGAACCACAGAGGACTTGTTCGATCGATAGTCGACTAATCGGGTTGGGGAACTCGCCACGCGGGTGGCAAACGGGCAGAAAAATACTGTGGAGGTTCAGCCTTGGGGTGTAGAGCTAGCGAAGTGTGGCCGGGTGGACTGCAGACGGCTTTCCTCGTAAGAACCGCGTTACCAGACTTGGTGTTGGTGGGATTTGTTCTTTGGGGTGCCGTCCGTTTTATTGTGCTATAGTGGACTGGTCAGGGACTGGTCAAAGACTGGCCGGAACCCCGCATGGACAGTAGCAGACAATAGGAGTTAATACTGTGTTGGCTGAAACTGCGATCAGGTTGGAAAACTTTTGGTGTCTGTGTGTTACGTTTTGATGGTACCGGTGTCACGAAATTTTCTTTCGCCGAAATATTTTTTCTCCCCCACCAACACGTTTCACTCATTTTTGTACCAAAAACAATTCTTATGCAAAACCATCCTCTGACTTCGGGTTTGGGAATGGGTTAGGTATGTAAACAGACTAAGAATTCAATCGACGCCGTCCGCGGGAATTCGGTATTAAGACATACCCGAAATCTTCGTTCACAAACATCGCCAGAAATTGACGCATTTTAAAACTGTTTACATACCTAACCCATTCCCAAACTTACCCCTAACCCGTAGTCTGAGGATGGTTTTGCATAAGAATTGTTTTTGGTACAAAAATGAGTGAAACGTGTTGGTGGGGGAGAAAAAATATTTCGGCGAAAGAAAATTTCGTGACACCGGCTTTGGATTTGGTGTTGTTGTTGTGTGGGAGTTTGGTGAAGAGTGTTACAAGAAAGAAGAAGTGTGTGTAAGTGTGTGTATGCGTGCGTGCGTGTGTGTGTGTGTGTGTGTGTGTGTGTGTTTGTGTGTGTGTGTGTGTGTGTGTGTGTGTGTGCGTGTGTGTGTTTGTGTGTGTGTGTGTGTGTGTATGTGTGTCTGTGTGTATGTGTGTGTGTGTTTGTGTGTTTGTGTGCGTGTGTACGTGTGTGTGTGTGTGTGTGTCTGTGTGTACGTGTGTGTGTGTGTTTGTTTGTGTTTGAGAGAGGAGTGAGAGTCAGAGTATGTATGTGTGTGTGTGTGTGTGAGAGAGAGAGAGAGAGAGAGAGAGAGAGAGAGGGAGAGAGAGAGGGAGAGAGAAAGAGAGACAGAGACAGAGAGACAAGACAAGACAAGACAAAATCTTTATTATCGAGAGTAATAGACAAGCAAGAGTATTGCTTTTTTTACATCCAGCCCTCGCCCTAATAATTATAGGGTCAACAAGAACAGAAAACAATATAATCAAAGAACTATCACATCAAACTTAATACATTATAACTGTATATACAGATACAAATTTAAAAATAAATTGTCATACTGCATTTTAAGTACAATTTCCAATGATTGAGAGAGAGAGAGAGAGAGAGAGAGAGAGAGAGAGAGAGAGAGAGAGAGAGAGAGAGAGAGAGAGAGAGAGAGAGAGGTATATGCTGTCATGTTTGATATAATTATATGTACAGGTTGTAACGGGTCAGTTGGCCTAAACAATAAACTTTCTGAGTTCTCTCTCTCTCTCTCTCTCTCTCTCTCTCTCTCTCTCTCTCTCTCTCTCTCTCTCTCTCTCTCTCTCTCTCTCTCTCTCTCTCTCTCTCTCTCTCTCTCTCTCTCCTTTTTTCTCTCTTCTCTCTGTCAAGTAGAATAATTTACCCCATACTCGTAACATTCCAAAACATTTGCTCTGTTAACAGCTGACTATTAAAGAACAACGCACTTAAGTGTCCCCGTGTTTGCGTACTAGTCGTTTACTCTCCTTGTCTCGACTCCCACTTCAAGAGAAGTGTGTACACGTACTTTGGTTCTTTACAGGTGGGGCCACTTGCCCTGTATGTACAGTATTTATTAAAGGCACAGTAAGCCTCCCGTAAACCATCACAGAGCTCCCCGAGCGTCTAAATACAGTACAAGCATACTTCCATTTGAACGCTCACCGAACGGGAACATCCTGGCTGCTTTCTGTCGAGCGTGAGACATTTTCAAAGAATTTATTTTCGTAGACTTGTTCCGTTAACAACAACGGCGCCTCGTTTTTGCGCTAGACCTAACTTTTAAAATCTAAATAATAAATTGACAGCTTGTTACACAAACATTCTTTAATCATAAAAGAATTCGTTTTTCATCAAGACAAGATCAGAACAATTCGAAGTTGTGAAAGTTTAAAAAAAGAAAAGCCCGGAAGCAGGGTCACGCAAGGGTCGTAGCAGACGACGGCCGGTTTATCAGTGCAAATCGCCGTTCCTCTCAACAGTTAAAAGCGCCATCGCTAGAGTTCTTGTGAACCACAGCCGTTGTTTCGTGCATAAAAAAAACGTGCTATTGTAGATAAGCTCACGTCGAGTCGCATTCAAATGACTAACTATGACGACTGCATTGTGAAAAGGGAAAACTGGATCACACGGGTTCACGATGGCTCAGGGGTAAGATAAACCACGCAAAAATAAATTCTTTGAAAATTGTTCGCTCTTTACGGAGGGCACCTAGGATGTTCTCAATTGGTGAGTGTTTAAATGAAAGGGTGTTTGTACTGTGTGTAAAAGCCTGACCGTATCTGTGATGGTTTACGGGAGGCTTACTCTGCCTTTAACAAGCAAATCCTGAAACTGTGAAAGGAATACCTTCCGGCTGTATGAGTTGTTGTTAAGGCCAAATAGCCAGTTCACTGTCCCCACTGAGCCAAGTACTCGATCTGTCTGGCCGACTGGAGAATGTTTCGTTTTGTCTGTTATTATACGTTCAATTACCATTAACTTGTTTGTCTTTTGATTCTTGAATGTTGGCACATTGGCTCGGTCTGTTTCGGATTTCTATCGATTGGAATAAAAGATCGTAGAAAAGATAGCCCAGAAAATAATGATCACACGAATATTTTCAGAATATTGCCGACGGTACTGCCTGCAATAGTTTGTAAGCTTCACCTTCTCCTCTGTGCTAACAGCAGAATATTATTATTCCATCGACTTTTTCTGTTGGTAGTGTTATAATAATTGCGAATTGATGCTTTAAAAGAAGTCACAGACACGCAAGCGCGCGCGCGCGCACGCACTTAAACACACACACACGCACACACGCACGCACGCGCACGCACCTACGCATGCACACACACACGCACGCACGCATACACACACACACGCACGCACGCATACACACACACACACACACACACACACACACACACACACACACACAAGCGCGCACCACTATATTAGCATAGTATCATTTCCATTGCAAAACAGATTTGTATGCCGACCTCGCCCTTTTTTCCACGCCTGCCTTCCGCTTGTAAATTTGACTCTGTGTGTGTGTGTGTGTGTGTGTGTGTGTGTGTGTGTGTGTGTGTGTGTGTGTGTGTGTATGTTGATGCACATTTTACGAGGCAGGGTAGTTCCGGGGAGCTATCAAGTTTTATGTTCCCTGGTCCTCGTGTTGTTTATTGTCCAAATCATCGATTATCGTCTTCTGTCTGTGTGTCTGTGTATCTGTCTGTCTGTCTTTCTCTGTCTTTCTCTGTCTCTCTCTGTCTCTGTCTCTCTCTGTCTCTGTCTCTCTCTCTCTCTCATTCTCGCTCTCTCTCTCTTTCTCTCTCTCTCTCTCTCTCTCTCTCGTCCTCTCTCTCTCTCTCTCTCCTTCTCTCTCTATATATCCCTCTCGCTCTCTCTCTCCTCTCTCTCTCTCTCTCTCTCTCTCTCTCTCTCCATTTATTCCTCTCTCTCTCTCTCTCTCTCTCTCTCTCTCTCTCTCTCTTTCCTTCTATCTCTCCCTCTCTCTCTATCTCTCCCCCGTCTGTCTCTCTCTTTCCCATCTCTCTCACTTTCTGTCACTCTCACTCTCGCTCTCTCCCCCCCCCCCCCCCCCATGTCTCTCACTCTCCGCTCTCTATCTCTATCTCCTCCCTCCCTTTCTCTCTCTTACTCTCACCCCATATAGACCTTTAATGCTTCTTCAATTGATTGAAAAACCATATTCGGACCGAAAGATCATGATAAAAAAAGGAGAAAAAAGAAAGAACAGGAAATTACTCCGAGGTAGGAAAAACACCCCCGTCAAAGGGAAATAACCTTCTCAGTTGGTGGCAGTGACTGAGTGAGAATGGTTATTTCCCTTTGACCATGAATATGTCCCTCTCTAAGTCCTTGTATAATTTTAATCCACCAATAACTCCCTAACCGTGTGTTTGACTGGTCCCATTTTTTGTAAGGACCGTCTCAGGAATGTATAGAACCTGTTCACCAAGTTTGGTGACGATCGGTCCGTTCATTCTTGAGATCTATATGCGAACACAAACAAACAAACAAACAAACAAACAAACACATCGACCGAATCCTATACACACCCCTATACCGGGGGTGTAAAAATGACACTGTCTTCTTTAACTCACTGATCCTTTTCAGAAGAAAACCTACCGTCTTTCTTTCTACCGTCTTTCTTTCTACCGTCTTTCTTTCTACCGTTTACCGTCTGTCTTTCTACCGTCTGTCTTTCTACCGTCTGTCTTTCTACCGTCTGTCTTTCTTTCTACCGTCTGTCTGTCTTTCTACCGTCTTTCTTTCTACCGTCTGTCTTTCTACCGTCTGTCTGTCTGTCTACCGTCTGTCTTTCTACCGTCTGTCTTTCTACCGTCTGTCTTTCTACCGTCTGTCTTTCTACCGTCTGTCTTTCTACCGTCTGTCTTTCTACCATCTGTCTTTCTTTCTACCGTCTTTCTTTCTACCGTCTGTCTTTCTACCGTCTGTCTTTCTACCGTCTGTCTTTCTTTCTACCGTCTGTCTTTCTACCGTCTGTCTTTCTACCGTCTGTCTGTCTGTCTACCGTCTGTCTTTCTACCGTCTGTCTTTCTACCGTCTGTCTTTCTACTGTCTGTCTTTCTACCGTCTGTCTTTCTACCGTCTGTCTTTCTACCGTCTGTCTTTCTTTCTACCGTCTGTCTGTCTACCGTCTGTCTTTCTACTGTCTGTCTTTCTACCGTCTGTCTTTCTACCGTCTGTCTGTCTACAGTCTGTCTTTCTACCGTCTGTCTTTCTACTGTCTTTCTTTCTACTGTCTTTCTTTCTACTGTCTTTCTTTCTACCGTCTTTCTTTCTACCGTCTGTCTTTCTACCGTCTGTCTTTCTACCGTCTGTCTGTCTTTCTACCGTCTGTCTTTCTACCGTCTGTCTTTCTACCGTCTGTCTGTCTTTCTACCGTCTGTCTGTCTACCGTCTGTCTTTCTACCGTCTGTCTTTCTACCGTCTGTCTTTCTACCGTCTGTCTGTCTACCGTCTGTCTTTCTTTCTACCGTCTGTCTTTCTACCGTCTGTCTTTCTTTCTACCGTCTGTCTTTCTACCGTCTGTCTTTCTACTGTCTGTCTTTCTACCGTCTGTCTTTCTACCGTCTGTCTGTCTACCGTCTGTCTTTCTACCGTCTGTCTTTCTACCGTCTGTCTTTCTACCGTCTGTCTTTCTACCGTCTTTCTTTCTACCGTCTGTCTTTCTTTCTACCGTCTGTCTTTCTTTCTACCATCTGTCTTTCTACCGTCTGTCTTTCTACCGTCTGTCTTTCTACCGTCTGTCTTTCTACCGTCTGTCTTTCTACCGTCAGTCTTTCTACCGTCTGTCTGTCTTTCTACCGTCTGTCTTTCTACCGTCTGTCTGTCTTTCTACCGTCTGTCTTTCTACCGTCTGTCTGTCTTTCTACCGTCTGTCTTTCTACCGTCTGTCTTTCTACCGTCAGTCTTTCTACCGTCTGTCTGTCTTTCTACCGTCTGTCTTTCTACCGTCTGTCTGTCTTTCTACCGTCTGTCTTTCTACCGTCTGTCTGTCTTTCTACCGTCTGTCTTTCTACCGTCTGTCTGTCTTTCTACCGTCTGTCTTTCTACCGTCTGTCTGTCTTTCTACCGTCTGTCTTTCTACCATCTGTCTTTCTACCGTCTGTCTTTCTACCGTCTGTCTTTCTTTCTACCGTCTGTCTTTCTACCGTCTGTCTGTCTACCGTCTGTCTTTCTACCGTCTGTCTGTCTACCGTCTGTCTTTCTACCGTCTGTCTTTCTACTGTCTTTCTGTCTACCGTCTGTCTTTCTACCGTCTGTCTTTCTACCGTCTGTCTTTCTACCGTCTGTCTGTCTTTCTACCATCTGTCTTTCTACCGTCTGTCTTTCTACCGTCTGTCTGTCTTTCTACCGTCTGTCTGTCTTTCTACCGTCTGTCTTTCTACCGTCTGTCTTTCTACAGTCTGTCTTTCTACAGTCTGTCTTTCTACCGTCTGTCTTTCTACCGTCTGTCTGTCTTTCTACCGTCTGTCTTTCTTTCTACCGTCTGTCTTTCTACCGTCTGTCTTTCTACCGTCTGTCTTTCTACAGTCTGTCTTTCTACCGTCTGTCTTTCTACAGTCTGTCTTTCTACAGTCTGTCTTTCTACCGTCTGTCTTTCTACCGTCTGTCTTTCTACAGTCTGTCTTTCTACAGTCTGTCTTTCTACCGTCTGTCTTTCTACCGTCTGTCTGTCTTTCTACCGTCTGTCTTTCTTTCTACCGTCTGTCTTTCTACAGTCTGTCTTTCTACCGTCTGTCTTTCTTTCTACCGTCTGTCTTTCTACAGTCTGTCTTTCTACCGTCTGTCTTTCTACCGTCTGTCTGTCTTTCTACCGTCTGTCTTTCTTTCTACCGTCTGTCTTTCTACCGTCTGTCTTTCTTTCTACCGTCTGTCTGTCTTTCTACCGTCTGTCTGTCTTTCTACCGTCTGTCTTTCTACCGTCTGTCTGTCTTTCTACCGTCTGTCTTTCTACCGTCTGTCTTTCTACAGTCTGTCTTTCTACAGTCTGTCTTTCTACCGTCTGTCTTTCTTTCTACCGTCTGTCTTTCTTTCTACCGTCTGTCTTTCTACCGTCTGTCTTTCTTTCTACCGTCTGTCTTTCTTTCTACCGTCTGTCTTTCTACCGTCTGTCTTTCTACCGTCTTTCTTTCTACCGTCTGTCTTTCTACCGTCTGTCTTTCTACCGTCTGTCTTTCTTTCTACCGTCTGTCTTTCTACCGTCTGTCTTTCTTTCTACCGTCTTTCTTTCTACCGTCTTTCTTTCTACCGTCTGTATTTCTACCGTCTGTATTTCTACCATCTGTCTTTCTACCGTCTGTCTTTCTACCGTCTGTCTTTCTACCGTCTGTCTGTCTACCGTCTGTCTTTCTACCGTCTGTCTTTCTACCGTCTGTCTTTCTACCGTCTGTCTTTCTTTCTACCGTCTGTCTTTCTACCGTCTGTCTTTCTTTCTACCATCTGTCTTTCTTTCTACCGTCTGTCTTTCTACCGTCTGTCTTTCTTTCTACCGTCTGTCTTTCTTTCTACCGTCTGTCTTTCTACCGTCTGTCTTTCTACCGTCTTTCTTTCTACCGTCTGTCTTTCTACCGTCTGTCTTTCTACCGTCTGTCTTTCTTTCTACCGTCTGTCTTTCTACCGTCTGTCTTTCTTTCTACCGTCTGTCTTTCTTTCTACCGTCTGTCTTTCTACCGTCTGTCTTTCTACCGTCTGTCTTTCTACCGTCTGTCTTTCTTTCTACCGTCTTTCTTTCTACCGTCTTTCTTTCTACCGTCTGTATTTCTACCGTCTGTCTTTCTACCGTCTGTCTTTCTACCGTCTGTCTTTCTACTGTCTTTCTTTCTACTGTCTTTCTTTCTACCGTCTTTCTTTCTACCGTCTTTCTTTCTACCGTCTGTCTGTCTTTCTACCGTCTGTCTGTCTTTCTACCGTCTGTCTTTCTACCGTCTTTCTTTCTACTGTCTTTCTTTCTACCGTCTTTCTTTCTACCGTCTTTCTTTCTACTGTCTTTCTTTCTACTATCGTTCTTACTACTGTCTTTCTTTCTACTGTCTTTCTACCGTCTGTCTTTCTACCGTCTGTCTTTCTACCGTCTTTCTTTCTACCGTCTGTCTTTCTACCGTCTGTCTTTCTACCGTCTGTCTGTCTACCGTCTGTCTTTCTACCGTCTGTCTTTCTACCGTCTGTCTTTCTACCGTCTGTCTGTCTTTCTACCGTCTGTCTTTCTTTCTACCGTCTTTCTTTCTACCGTCTGTCTTTCTACCGTCTGTCTGTCTTTCTACCGTCTGTCTTTCTACCGTCTGTCTTTCTACTGTCTGTCTTTCTACCGTCTTTCTTTCTACCGTCTTTCTTTCTACCGTCTTTCTTTCTACCGTCTTTCTTTCTACTGTCTTTCTTTCTACCGTCTGTCTTTCTTTCTACCGTCTTTTTTTCTACCGTCTGTCTTTCTACCGTCTGTCTTTCTACCGTCTGTCTTTCTACCGTCTGTCTTTCTACCGTCTTTCTTTCTACTGTCTTTCTTTCTACTATCGTTCTTTCTACTGTCTTTCTTTCTACTGTCTTTCTTTCTACCGTCTTTCTTTCTACCGTCTTTCTTTCTACCGTCTTTCTTTCTACTGTCTTTCTTTCTACTGTCTTTCTTTCTACCGTCTTTCTTTCTTTCTACCGTCTTTTTTTCTACCGTCTGTCTTTCTACCGTCTGTCTTTCTACCGTCTTTCTTTCTACTGTCTTTCTTTCTACTGTCTTTCTTTCTACCGTCTTTCTTTCTACCGTCTTTCTTTCTACTGTCTTTCTTTCTACTGTCTTTCTTTCTACTGTCTTTCTTTCTACCGTCTTTCTTTCTACCGTCTTTCTTTCTACCGTCTTTCTTTCTACCGTCTGTCTTTCTACCGTCTGTCTTTCTACCGTCTGTCTTTCTACCGTCTGTCTTTCTACCGTCTGTCTTTCTACCGTCTTTCTTTCCACCGTCTGTCTGTCTTTCTACCGTCTGTCTTTCTACCGTCTGTCTTTCTACCATCTGTCTTTCTTTCTATCGTCTGTCTTTCTACCGTCTGTCTTTCTACCGTCTGTCTGTCTTTCTACCGTCTGTCTTTCTTTCTACCGTCTGTCTTTCTACCGTCTGTCTTTCTACCGTCTGTCTTTCTACCGTCTGTCTTTCTTTCTACCGTCTGTCTTTCTTTCTACCGTCTGTCTTTCTACCGTCTGTCTTTCTACCGTCTGTCTTTCTTTCTACCGTCTGTCTTTCTTTCTACCGTCTGTCTTTCTACCGTCTGTCTTTCTACCGTCTGTCTTTCTTTCTACCGTCTGTCTTTCTTTCTACCGTCTGTCTTTCTACCGTCTTTCTTTCTACCATCTGTCTGTCTTTCTATCGTCTGTCTTTCTTTCTACCGTCTGTCTTTCTACCGTCTGTCTTTCTTTCTACCGTCTGTCTTTCTACCGTCTGTCTTTCTACCGTCTGTCTGTCTTTCTACCGTCTGTCTTTCTTTCTACCATCTGTCTTTCTACCGTCTGTCTTTCTACCGTCTGTCTTTCTACCGTCTGTCTTTCTACCGTCTGTCTTTCTACCGTCTGTCTTTCTACCGTCTGTCTTTCTACCGTCTGTCTTTCTACCGTCTTTCTTTCTACCGTCTGTCTTTCTTTCTACCGTCTGTCTTTCTACCGTCTGTCTTTCTTTCTACCGTCTGTCTTTCTTTCTACCGTCTGTCTTTCTACCGTCTGTCTTTCTTTCTACCGTCTGTCTTTCTTTCTACCGTCTGTCTTTCTTTCTACCGTCTTTCTTTCTACCGTCTGTCTTTCTTTCTACCGTCTGTCTTTCTACCGTCTGTCTTTCTACCGTCTGTCTTTCTACCATCTTTCTTTCTACCGTCTGTCTGTCTTTCTACCGTCTGTCTGTCTTTCTACCGTCTGTCTTTCTACCATCTGTCTTTCTACCGTCTGTCTTTCTACCATCTGTCTGTCTTTCTACCGTCTGTCTTTCTTTCTACCGTCTTTCTTTCTACCGTCTGTCTTTCTACCGTCTGTCTGTCTTTCTACCATCTTTCTTTCTACCGTCTGTCTTTCTACCGTCTGTCTTTCTACCGTCTGTCTTTCTACCGTCTGTCTTTCTACCGTCAGTCTTTCTACCGTCTGTCTGTCTTTCTACCGTCTGTCTTTCTACCGTCTGTCTTTCTACCGTCTGTCTGTCTTTCTACCGTCTGTCTTTCTACCGTCTGTCTTTCTACCGTCTGTCTTTCTTTCTACCGTCTGTCTTTCTACCGTCTGTCTTTCTTTCTACCGTCTGTCTTTCTTTCTACCGTCTGTCTTTCTACCGTCTGTCTTTCTTTCTACCGTCTGTCTTTCTTTCTACCGTCTGTCTTTCTTTCTACCGTCTTTCTTTCTACCGTCTGTCTTTCTTTCTACCGTCTGTCTTTCTACCGTCTGTCTTTCTACCGTCTGTCTTTCTACCATCTGTCTGTCTACCGTCTGTCTGTCTTTCTACCGTCTGTCTGTCTTTCTACCGTCTGTCTTTCTACCGTCTGTCTTTCTACTGTCTGTCTTTCTACCGTCTGTCTGTCTTTCTACCATTTGTCTTTCTTTCTACCGTCTTTCTTTCTACCGTCTGTCTTTCTACCATCTGTCTGTCTTTCTACCATCTTTCTTTCTACCGTCTGTCTTTCTACCGTCTGTCTTTCTACCGTCTGTCTTTCTACCGTCTGTCTTTCTACCATCTGTCTGTCTACCGTCTGTCTGTCTTTCTACCGTCTGTCTTTCTACTGTCTGTCTTTCTACCGTCTGTCTGTCTTTCTACCGTCTGTCTTTCTACCGTCTGTCTTTCTACCGTCTGTCTTTCTTTCTACCGTCTGTCTTTCTACCGTCTGTCTTTCTTTCTACCGTCTGTCTTTCTACCGTCTGTCTTTCTACCGTCTGTCTTTCTTTCTACCGTCTGTCTTTCTACCGTCTGTCTTTCTACCGTCTGTCTTTCTTTCTACCGTCTGTCTTTCTACCGTCTTTCTTTCTACCGTCTGTCTGTCTTTCTACCGTCTGTCTTTCTTTCTACCGTCTGTCTTTCTTTCTACCGTCTGTCTGTCTTTCTACCGTCTGTCTTTCTTTCTACCGTCTGTCTTTCTTTCTACCGTCTGTCTGTCTTTCTACCGTCTGTCTTTCTACCGTCTGTCTTTCTACCGTCTGTCTTTCTACCGTCTGTCTTTCTACCGTCTGTCTTTCTACCGTCTGTCTGTTTTTCTACCGTCTGTCTTTCTTTCTACCGTCTGTCTGTCTTTCTACCGTCTGTCTTTCTACCGTCTGTCTTTCTACCGTCTGTCTTTCTACCGTCTGTCTTTCTACCGTCTGTCTTTCTTTCTACCGTCTGTCTGTCTTTCTACCGTCTGTCTTTCTTTCTACCGTCTGTCTGTCTTTCTACCGTCTGTCTTTCTACCGTCTGTCTGTCTACCGTCTGTCTGTCTTTCTACCGTCTGTCTTTCTACCGTCTGTCTTTCTTTCTACCGTCTGTCTTTCTACCGTCTGTCTTTCTACCGTCTGTCTGTCTACCGTCTGTCTGTCTTTCTACCGTCTGTCTTTCTACCGTCTGTCTTTCTACCGTCTGTCTGTCTTTCTACCGTCTGTCTTTCTTTCTACCGTCTGTCTGTCTTTCTACCGTCTGTCTTTCTACCTTCTGTCTTTCTACCATCTGTCTTTCTTTCTACCGTCTGTCTGTCTTTCTACCGTCTGTCTTTCTACCGTCTGTCTTTCTACCGTCTGTCTTTCTACCATCTGTCTTTCTTTCTACCGTCTGTCTGTCTTTCTACCGTCTGTCTTTCTACCGTCTGTCTTTCTACCGTCTGTCTTTCTACTGTCTGTCTTTCTTTCTACCGTCTGTCTTTCTTTCTACCGTCTGTCTTTCTTTCTACCGTCTGTCTTTCTACCGTCTGTCTTTCTACCGTCTGTCTTTCTTTCTACCGTCTGTCTTTCTTTCTACCGTCTGTCTTTCTACCGTCTGTCTTTCTTTCTACCGTCTGTCTTTCTTTCTACCGTCTGTCTTTCTACCGTCTGTCTTTCTACCGTCTGTCTTTCTACCGTCTTTCTTTCTACCGTCTTTCTTTCTACCGTCTTTCTTTCTACCGTCTTTCTTTCTACTATCTTTCTTTCTACTGTCTTTCTTTCTACTGTCTTTCTTTCTACTATCTTTCTTTCTACCGTCTACAGATTTAATTTTAGCATGGGCATCGTTTTCGTGGGGTGGGGGTATCATCTCCCACCCTTTATAAATACATGTACAGAGAGAAACATGATGATATTAATGTGTGCCCTGTGTATTGATGCACCTTTGACGTGCCACAGTAGTTGAGGGAAACCATTACACTTTGTGTGTCCCATTCCCTACATTCCTTATTGCCCTGTCCATCGATTGTGCCTCTGTGTCGGAGTTTCTACCTGGGGTAGTCTTCTCATAAAAAGGGTAAATATTATGTGGTGGCAGAAACCAGTTTTGCAAGTTTTCCTTGTCTTTACTTCTGTAGTAATTTCCCCGAGTTTGGTACTGTCGTGTAGTGTTGTAGTAATTTCCCCGAGTTTGGTACTGTCGCGTGGTGTTGTAGTAATTTCCCCGAGTTTGGTACTGTCGCGTGGTGTTGTAGTAATTTCCCCGAGTTTGGTACTGTCGCGTGGTGTTGTAGTAATTTCCCCGAGTTTGGTACTGTCGCGTGGTGTTGTAGTAATTTCCCCGAGTTTGGTACTGTCGCGTGGTGTTGTAGTAATTTCCCCGAGTTTGGTACTGTCGTGTAGTGTTGTAGTAATGTCCCCGAGTTTGGTACTGTCGTGTAGTGTTGTAGTAATGTCCCCGAGTTTGGTACTGTCGTGTAGTGTTGTAGTAATTTCCCCGAGTTTGGTACTGTCGCGTAGTGTTGTAGAAGATCTATACGAGCTGCTTCCGTACTTGGCTATGCTTTGGGCGTTTTGTTGAAAACAAAGGTCCTCTGATAACAAAACAAAAATGCTTTAGATTTTCTTCTTGCAGAATTGCGTTCGGTGCATACTTTGAGTAACCACTCTTACGAATAACTTTCAGCTGAGATGTTTCTTAACCACTTAACTTTATTTCGTATTAATTCATACAAAAAGAAATAAAATAGAAAGGAAACTTTGACTTTTATTCTGATATCCGATACTTTTATTTTTATTTTTTTTATTTTTTGTTCTCACTTTGGTTTAAACAAATAATTCAGAAAATTACAGATAACAATGCCGCATATAATCAATTTAATAGAAGGAACACAACAAGCTTCTTCTTCTTCTTCGTCTGCGTTCGTGGGATGAAACTCCCACGTACACTCGTGTGTGGTTTTTTTGCACGAGTGGAATTTTACGTGTATGACCGTTTTTACCCCGCCATTTAGGCAGCCATACGCCGCTTTCGAAGGAAGCATGCTGGGTATTTTTGTGTTTCTATAACCTACCGAACTCTGACATGGATTACAGGATCTTTTCCGTGCGTACTTGGTCTTGTGCTTGCGTGTACACACGAAGGGGGATAAGCCATTAGCAGGTCTGCACATAAGTTGACCTGGGAGATCGACAAATCTCCACACTTAACCCACCAGGCGGGATTCGAACCCTCGACCTTCCGATTAAGAGGCCGACGTCTTACCACCCCGCCACAGCGCCCGTCGAGCACAACAAGCAAAGCTTATACACGTCCTCTTAACAAGCAGTATAGTATCTGATTTTTACATTTAGTCAAGTTTTGACTAAATGTTTTAACATAGAGGGGGAATCGAAACGAGGGTCGTGGTGTATGTGTGTGTGTGTGTCTGTGTGTGTGTGTCTGTGCGTGTGTGTGTGTGTAGAGCGATTCAGACCGATCTTTATGAAATTTGACATGAGAGTTTCTGGGTATGATATCCCCGGACGTTTTTTTCATTTTGTCAATAAATACCTTTGATGACGTCATATCCGGCTTTTTGTAAAAGTTGAGGCGGCACTGTCACACCTTCATATTTTAATCAAATTGATTGAAATTTTGGCCAAGCAATCTTCGACAAAGGCCGGACTTCGGTATTGCATTTCAGCTTGGTGGCTTAAATAATAATTAATGAGTTTGGTCATTAAAATCGGAAACTTGTAATTAAAATTATTTTTTTATTAATCGATCCCAAAACAATTTCATCTTATTCTGCTTCATTTTCTGATTCCAAAAACATATACATATGTTATATTTGGATTACAAACAAGCTCTGAAAATTAAAAATATGAAAATTATGATTAAAATTAATTTTTCTAAATCGATTTAAAAACAATTTCATCTTATTCCTTGTCGGTTCCTGATTCCAAACACATATAGATATGATATGTTTGGATTAAAAACACGCTCAGAAAGTTAAAACGAAGAGAGGTACAGTAAAGCGTGCTATGAAGCACAGCGCAACCGCTACCGCGCCAAACAGGCTCGTCACTTTCACTGCCTTTTGCACTAGCGGCGGACTACGTTCAGTTTCCTTCTGTGAGTTTCACAGCTTGACTAAATGTAGTAATTTCGCCTTACGCGACTTGTTATATTTTGTTTGCATTTGGCTGAAGACGTTCAATAACCGTTTAGCATGGCACATGATGTCACGTGTCAGTTCCTCGTGTGCAACGGCCGTGTGCGTGCCTCCCATCTGGTCGGAAATAAAACTGTCACCACTTAGGTCCTTTCACTCTCACTTTATTTATATCTATAGAAAATTGATATCCACATAAATGCTCAGATGTCCTCTATATATGTGACCCTCCACCACGAAATGAGTCGCATGTCACCTCGCGCGGTTCTGCGCTAGGCTTAATATAAGTTTGGGGAGTGTCTGGTAACAGTGTGAGTGTCACCTTAGTCACAGGCTTATAACTCAAACAGTTTTCGTTCTTTTCTAAAACGGTTTTCACCACTGGATTGAGCATTAAAAACTCTTTAGAAAAATGTAAAAATATTAAAATCATGCAAAGGTGACATGTGACTCATTCCGTGGTGGAGGGTCACATATTTCCTGCAAGGGAAGACTGAGAAAATGATAAGTCATACAAAAATATCGTCAGTGTTCAAAACAAACCTCGTAACCACCATTTTTCTGATTTTCGTTTTTTTGCATCATTGAAATCGTAATTTTTTTACCTACCTTCTGAAACAAAAATCAAATAAATATATTGCCTAATTAGTTAATTAAGCTGCTGTAAACAAACCTCATAACTCAAAACCGTTTGCGCGGGCTTTCAACTTTACCACTTAAGGGATCTTACGAGGTTTTCTCGGAAAGCGGTGGTAATTTACAAACCTCGTATTGGCTTTTACGAGGTTTTCGTGAACTGTTTTGGTGGGAAATTGATCAAAACATCCGGGTTACGAGGTTTACGTCTACACGAAAGCAGCCTGGTCTTGAGAGAAACTGAATGGGACAAAGGTAAGTGCTCCATTTTCCTTTCTGAAAATACGAAGACAAGTCGTTTAACTTGGCTTTTCCACTCCTAATTGAGCAATGTTAATTGTGCTTGATTGACTATGCCGTCCATGATATAGAAAAGAGAGACACAATTGTTTCTTCCAAGCAAATTTGGTTCCCGCTATAGCCTTACCGCCCCTCCACCCCCCTCTCTCTTTCTCTCTCTCTCTTTCTCTCTCTCTCTCTTTCTCTCTCTCTCTCTGTCTCTCTGTATCTGTCTGTCTGTTTCTTTCTCTCTTTCTTGCTCTCACTCTCACTCTCTCTCTCTCTCTCTCTCTCTCTCTCTCTCTCTCTCACACACACACACACACACACACACACGTCGCCACGCACACGTGAGCGAACAGGGATACACGTGCATTCGTGATAGCGTTTTATTTACGATATTTCAATGTTTGTTTGTAACGTTCAACACTCATTTTCCTTTTGGAATACTGAACCGATGTTTTTGATTTACAGTTTAAGAAAATGATTAACATCACTCCGCCATCAAGCAGTGATGAAAACGACCTTTGGATCTGCAGCGTGTGTGGGGAAATGGCCAAAGACAGTGATAGCCTTGAAATGGACTTTGTTCTGAAAGATGAGCGAGTTGTGTTTGACACAGACGACACACCATGGGTTTACTGTATCCGCTGTCGGCTACATGTCAATACGTCCCAATACCATTACGTCCCAGTACCATTACGTCCCAGTACCATTACGTCCCAGTACCATTGCGTCCCAGTACCATTGGGTCCCAGTACCATTGCGTCCCAGTACCATTAGGTCCCAGTACCATTAGGTCCCAATGCAAGTACGTGCCATTGCGTCCCCGTACCATTAGGTCCCAATACTAGTGCATTTAATATCTGAGATGTTACTGTAGCAGTGTAGCGACACGTTTTGTAATAAAAGTGCGTTTTCTAATAAATGTATTACAAATCGTGTTCGGATTACACAATTTTTATTACAAAACTGCGCGTTCAACACGATTTGTAATAAAAATTGTGTAAGCCTAACACGATTTGTAATAAATTTATCACAAAACGCACTTTTATTACAAAACGTGTCAGTACATAGCAGTATTTCACAAATAAAAAGAAAATAAAAAGATGTGTACTGGTGATATCGGACAAACATGTGGACGGACATTGACCAAAAATATGTATCGATAGGTTCCTGGTGCGTATCGCTAGCGCTACGTGTCATTTGTGCTACGTGTCATTTGTCCTACGTGTCATTTGTGCTACGTGCCGCTATCGCTACGTTGATTAGTGCTACAAATAATTTGTCGATAAGTCGCTATCATTCGTTCATTATCACTACGTGTCGACAGCACTACATCTTTAAGCGCTACGTGTCATTATCGCTACGTGTCAATACCACTACTTACTGACGACTCTCTCTTTCTCATTTTTTCTCTCGCTCTCACTCCTGGTTTGTGTGTGTATATGTATGTCTGTGTATGTGTGTGCGTGTGTGTGTGCCGTGTGTGTGTGTGCGTGTGCGTGTGTGTGTATTTGTGGATGTGTGTGTGTGTGTGTCTGTCTGTCTCTCTCTCTCTCTCTCTCTCTCTCTCTCTCTCTCTCTCTCTCTCTCTCTCTCTCTCTCTCTCTCTCTGTGTGACTGGAGAACAATAATTGACAAACACAGAATAATTATTGGAAACTGCACAATCAGACAGTACATTTCTTCTTTATGAAAAATCATAAAGGAAAAAAAGGGGTCATAATACTTGTTACAATATGTTATCTTCTACGTGTCACTTAAAATCAAAATAAATTTTGACTCTTGAATTAAAGGTCTTGCTTAAAAAAGGGACCTGTCATCTTTCATCAGATTATAAAATATAATTAATTAAAAATTGTCTGACCAACGAAATATCTCATAAATCAATGTGTTTAACAGATTGTGTGTACCGGTATGTCTATTTATTTAGTTAGTTATCTCTTCTCCATCCTTAATCATTGTTCACACCCACCCATCCCTTCTCTCCTCTAGTCTGACCACGATGATCACGTACCCCATCCCCCCTTCCGCGGGTCCCTCCTTCCGCGGCCCACACCTCACTGTGCCCACCTCACCCGTCCCCATTCACCCCATTCACCCCCCACACACACACACACACACACCCACACACACTGCCCACCGCAGCGTTCAAGCATTGCTCAAGTAACAGTTGTGTTGGGACATAATGGTACGGGGACGTAATGGGATTCCTTTATGGGACGTATCGAGATGCAATTT
>NC_090255.1:42294894-42314894 GCF_037325665.1 Littorina saxatilis | reverse complement strand
AAGGAAGAGAGAGAGAGAGGTAGAGAGAGAAATAGGGAAAGAGAGAGACAGAGAGAGAAATAGGGAAAGAGAGAGGGAGAGAGTTAAATGTTTTGCGCTGATCGAACAAAGACAATATTCTTTTTTCGAATCCGTCTGGTTGATCTCCTTAAATTACACTAAGCGGCAAACATCGGATCAATGATAGACTTGGTTCCCTTCACGATTGGCTCCGATTCTCCGGAAATCCATGTTAGGTTTGGTTGAATCATTAATGGCACGAGCACAAAGGTAACAAGAGCAGATAGCTATTGAATTTGTTTAAATCTTTTAAATGCCATTGAACTGGTCGGCAACCTTTAATGGAGAGAGAGAATGATAATGAAGAAATATTCAAACATCTCACAGCGGTATTCGCACAGGCGCTCATGTACAGTACATGTACACAACTACACACACACACACACACACACACACACACACACACACACACACACACACACACACACACACACCACATACATACACACACATACTCACACACACAAACACACACACACACACACTCACATGCACACACACACACACACACACACACTCACATGCACACACACACACACCCAGACACACATCCACACTCACACACACACACACACACACACACACACACACACACACTCACTCCTGTATCTTTCTGTCTGTATGTATGTCTGTCTGTTTGTGTCTCTGTGTCGTCGTGTGTGTGCATGATATGGTTGACGTGCGTGTGCATCTACCTAAGTAACTCTCAGCGTACAGTGTATCTGTTTGAATGTACCATGGACAAGGTGTCACAAATTGTTCACACAGACATCAATCTATATCATGTTTTGGACGCAGACATTCAAAAATATTGCCACGACCTTGTAATAGATTCCCTTTTACTGTTTCCAACTTCGAACAAACATACAACTCAAACAAAAACATCTCTATTGCTTTCATTATTAAACACAAAACGCCTCTACTGTTTCGAACAGTGAACACGAGTATCTTGATTCACCATAGAACTCAATGATGGGATGGCCATTCGAATCGATTTTGCTTGTTTGTTATTTTCAGAATCGTTGTTGACCGAGACAAAGGTAACCAAGACGACCTAGAGAGGGTGAACCAAGACAGACCCAAAGGATGAGACTTGAACGAGAACAAGCAAACACTTCCTGGCCCACGAGTGCCGTCAATTGATACATTTTGCTGAAGCGAACAAACCAGAGGAACAAAGGACATTATTTGCCTAGCAGCAAGGAGAGGGGAGAAAGAGACCATTCAACGACGAAAACATCGAAGTAACGCAATGCTGACGCCATTAAAAGGCGGACACGGTTATTGAGGCTTCTGGGATTGAGTGGAAAGACAGACACAGTTTGATTCCAAAGCAAGTTCTGGATAATTACCCTGAAAACATCGGATAGAAATGGCGGTAAGTCAAATTTCATTTTTGATAATATCATACTTGCGCCTTAAATATGCACTATTTTATTCAGTTCTGTAACTGTCTACATGGCTGCATTATCACGCAGAACTAGGAGTGTAAGACACAGCACTCCAACTCTGTGTATATCATTAATACTTTCAAAAACAATTGCAGCTAGCTTTTAAAATGTGTGGATGAATTTATCCTTTTATGAAGAGCTTAAAATGTACAAGTTTATTATCTTACTAAGCTTTACCGTATGGTATGGCTTGAATGCCGGAGTTAATGCTTAAGTCTTCTAATTCATCTTTATGACGGCTTTATTCGTGTTCTCTCCGCACTAATATGAGTAGCGTTCAGGCTATTGGTTAGAGTGACCACGTGACCACAAGATCACCAAAAGCTCTCACCTCTGTCTCTTGGTGAAAACTTCTGTACCTGTGGCAGCGTCTAAAACAAACTACAGTCAAACCTGCCTTAGCGACCATCTCTTGTTACGACCATCTCCCATTACGACCATCTCTCGTTACGACCATCTCTCATTACGACCATCTCTTGTTACGACCATCTCTCATTACGACCATCTCTTGTTACGACCATCTCTCTTTACGACCATCTCTCATTACGACCATCTCTCATTACGACCATCTCTCATTACGACCATCTCTTGTTACGACCATCTCTCATTACGACCATCTCTCATTACGACCATCTCTCATTACGACCATCTCTTGTTACGACCATCTCTCATTACGACCATCTCTCATTACGACCATCTCTCATTACGACCATCTCTCATTACAACCATCTCTCGTTACGACCACCTGTCCACAGAGACTAGTTTGTTTACTATGAGATTCACCTTGAATCCAAAAACAGATAGCCTGCTATTTCACCGTATCATAGCGACCACCCGTCACCGTATCATAGCGACCACCCGTCACCGTATCATAGCGACCACCCGTCACCGTATCATAGCGACCACCCCTCACCGTATCATAGCGACCACCCGTCACCGTATCATAGCGACCACCCGTCACCGTATCATAGCGACCACCCGTCACCGTATCATAGCGACCACCCGTCACCGTATCATAGCGACCACCCGTCACCGTATCATAGCGACCACCCGTCACCGTATCATAGCGACCACCCGTCAAAAGTGACCTTTTTTATGTCGGTCCCTAGGGTGGCCGTAACAGACAGGTTAGATTGTAGCAAGTTTGTCCAACGGACCTCCTTGGCCAGAAATTAGTTAAGGACACCTATCATGGCGGCCAGAATCACAGCGGCTGGTTTAAGTTCGTTGATAATACTTATACCTTGAAAGCATCGACTCTAACAGCAGTGTTACTGTAAGCCCGACACCAACATGTTGATATTATTCTAGCTACAGTATGATACAAACGGTGTGCTGGAAGTGATTGTCAGTCTCACTTGCTTGTTTGCCTGTCCTCTTACTATAACTTGTGTGAAAATGTGAGCTTGTAGAAGGTTTTTTTTATTCTTGTCAGCTCATTTTGTTTCCTAAGGAATAAACAAGTATCTGGGTTCCTATTTAAACTTTGATAAGGACATTTGAATCGTGTTTACAGATTGAGCCGTTTCCAGATTAACTTGTTTTGGTGCAAGGACAAAAGAAAGTGCTGTCAACGCCCTTTTTTTGTAGCGTTCATTCCCTTTGATTAGAAATGCACAGTTTACCTGTAAATTGGATCAGTGTTAGTTCTTTCTGTTTCCCCCTTTCATCTTTCCGGTTGGTTTCCTCCCTACGGCGACCGTGAATTCTCCGATCGTGTGAAAATGACTTCCGTCCGGTTGTGGTGTGGTTGTGTGTGTTCGTCGTTCCTGTTCATTAATAGTTTAGCATTACACTGCTTTGTTCACCTAATGCGTCGCTGTGGTGTTAGTGGTGTTAACTACCTGTGACATTGGTGCCATTAGAAATGGGAGACTGCTTCGGCAGCGATGCCTGCTAGATTTTGTTTGTGGCGGACATTGAATCTTTATTGGTCTTTTTGTGTGTGCGTGTGTGTGTTCGTCTGTCTGTCTCCTTCTGTTTTTGTTCGGTTTTTTGTTTGTCTGTTTCTCTGTCTGTCCGTCTTCCTGCCAGTGTGTCTGTCGCGCTGTCTGTCTGTCTGTCTGTCTGTCTGTCTGCCTGTCTGCCTGTTTGTTTGTCAGTCGCGCTGTCTTCCTGCCTATACGAGTATGTCTGTCTGTATTGGTGCGTGTGCGTATTTTTATTCGTTTGAAGTTCAATTCGATTAACTTGATAGGTATTGTCTGTAACGTTTCCTTAGCTGTGAATATAACCCTCTGTAAATGTATGTGTGTATATGTATATTCTTGTATTGAGATGATTAATGCATGATAGCTGTCTCATGTTTGTTTTTTGTGTGTGTGTTTCTTTGGCAATAATCTTTTTTTTTTAATTGTACTTCTCCAATTATGAGTTTTTTAATAATGGGTTTTGTCTTTTGTGCTGCGGACGGATTTGGTAAGTAGGCGCGCCAGGTTACGAAGAAAAGTAAACCTGTTGGTAAAGCTCCCGTCAGGGTCTCCCAGGTGATTGTTCAACAGACAGACGAACGGACGAACGGACATACAAACAGACAGACAGACGGACAGACAGACCGACAAATAAAACAGAAAAGTAAACCCATGGGCAAAGGTCCTACCAGGTTGTGAAGGGCGCTTAATCAACGAAAGACAGGCAGACAGACGAACGGATGGACAGACAAGCAGATCTAGACGAACTGACAGACAGACAGACGAACAGACAGACAAATAAAACAGAATAGTAAACCCGTGGGTAAATCTCAAGGGTGCTTGATCAATGAAAGACAAGCTGACAAACGGACGGACAGACAAACTGACAGACAGACAGACGAACAGACCAACAAATAAAACAGAAAAGCAAACCCGTTGGTAAAGGTCGTACAAGGGTGTCAAGGGTGATTGATCAATGAAAGACAAGCTGACAAACGGACGGACAGACAAACTGACAGACAGACAGACGAACAGACCAACAAATAAAACAGAAAAGCAAACCTGTTGGTAAAGGTCCTACAAGGGTGTCAAGGGTGATTGATCAATGAAAGACAGGCTGACAGACTGAAAAACTAACAAACTTAAAAAATGGAATCTATCTGTTTACAAAACAGACAGTGATAGCTATGATCAGGCACAAGCTCCTAGGCACCTGAGAAACGAACGTGAATAAACACCGGCTTTCCTATGTCTTTTGTTCTCCTTTCCCCCTGTCTTTTTGAAGAAGGAGGAGGACACTCGGGAGAATAAGACAAAGAGAAGCTATTATATTTCACTGAATATTTGACGATTGAAACGAGTAGGGAAAGGAAAAGACAAAGGATGAATAATAGACAAACGCACCGAGACAGCCACACAGATATACAGACAGATCGCTTTGACTGGATACACTTCTGAGCATAACGAATTGAATCATAGAAGATAAAGACACAATGAGGTATACAAGACTGATTTTCTGATTCGCAAGCAGCAGAAATAGACCAACCATCCTCACCCCAATCACTCTCTCTCTCTCTCTCTCTCTCTCTCTCTCTCTCTCTCTCTCTCTCTCTCTCTCTCTCTCTCTCTCTCTCTCTCTCTCTCTCTCTCGCTCTCTCTCTCTCTCACTCTCTCTTTATCTCTCTCGCTCTCTCTCTCTCTCACTCTCTCTCTCTCTCACTCTCTCTCTATCTCTCTCTCTCACTCACTCTCTCTCTATCTCTCTCTCTCTCTCACTCTCTCTCTATCTCTCTCTCTCACTCACTCTCTCTCTATCTCTCTCTCTCTCACTCTCTCTCTGTCTCTCTCTCTCTCACTCTCTCTCTATCTCTCTCTCTCACACACACTCTCTCTCTCTCTCTCTCTCTCTCTCTCTCTCTCTCTCTCTCTCTCTCTCTCTCTCTCTCTCTCTCTCTCTCTCGCTCTCTCATCTTGCGACCTCGAGCTCTTTTCTTTTCAAATGGGTATTGTCTGTCCTCAATCAGCATTCTTCCTGTTGACTTTAAACGGAGGTGGGAATCTCAATCATTTATTCTCTTCAATTATCAATTGTATTTCAAGCAACATTTTACTTGTTTCAAGCAGTTTAACACCATGCAAGACAAGTTATGAACATTTCTAATCAAAGTGATTTGATTGAAAAAGACGATACTAACTCACAAAGCTGGAAACGGTTTTACATATAACTTTGGTGATTGTGATCTGTTTGATGGCATATAATTTAGTGGTGCGGTTTTTTTTCTCCAAATGCTTAATTAGGTATAGAATTCTGTACTATAAAGATATGTCGTTCCTGTCTATTTGCTGTACGATGGATGGTGTTGCTATGTTCTGACTTTGGCTTTTGTTTTGTCATGCTGCCAATGATTAGTCAAATATCAGATTAAGTCAAAAGGTATGTATTCAAGACAGAAACAGACACTCCCGGACATGTAAACAAAGAAACGGAAAGACAGAGACAGAGAGAAAGTGGGGAAGGGGGGGGGGGTAACAGAGAAAGAAAGTAGAGAGAGAGACAGAGAGATAGAGGAGATAGAGAGAGAGACAGAGACACAAAGATAGAGGAGATAGAGAGAGAGACAGAGACACAAAGATAGAGGAGATAGAGAGAGAGAATGAGAGAGAGAGGGAAAGAGAGACAGAGACAGAGACACAAAGATAGAGGAGATAGAGAGAGAGAGAATGAGAGAGAGAGGGAGAGAGAGAGGGAGAGACAGACAGAGAGACAGAAAGACAGAGAAAGAAAGAGAGAGAAACAGAGAGAGAGGGTTGGGGTGGAAACATATAATTAATCATTTAAACAAAAAGAGGACACAACAGGAAACCAGGTTTGGTATGCTCTTCATCAATATTTGGGCAGCAATAAACTGCCTTCTTCAGGATTGTATCGAGTATAATTAATGTGTAGAATAGGGTAGATGTATGTATGTATACGTGTATTTGTTATTACTTGCACTGTTGAAGTCGTGTTGTTTTTGTTGTGGGTGGTGGTGGTGGTGGTGGTGGTGGTGACGTTGCTGCTGATTCTGCGGCTGATGATGCTGATGTTGTACGCGTATGTGTTTTATTTTCTCATTGATTTTCTTAATGGCTTTCGTGGTATTTGGCTAGACACGTTTGTTGCTGCTTCTTTGTTGTGTTTACCCTCACACACACAAGTTCCAAAGTGACTACCTATCGATAAACTCCCCTAACACACACACACACACACACACACACACACACACACACACACACACACACACACACACACACACAAACAAAAACTCTTTTGCATCTATATTTGCTTGTATTGAATTTACTTTCCACTGAAAGTAAATCTACTCAAACCCTGGCCGAATGCTTTCAGCTTTGTCTTTACCGAGACAACAGCCACGTATAACCAGAATAACGATCTCGGTAACTGGAACAATACAATCAGATGTGGTCATTCTTGTAAAGTCCCTCTTCAATTTCACGGTACACGCACTAAGACCAACAACAACTCTCAACAGCTTAATCGTGTTAATGGAGTGCGTTTCTTTTTTCTACGAGCATAATTCTCCCACACATTCTGTTCGTGTGTTTCGTCTTACGTAAAGCTTTGCTCACGCTTAGCTTGACAGCTTATAATTAATTCTTCTGCTCAAAGTAACCTCTTTGGTCTGTTGTGAGTTTGTTATTTTTCACAACAGGATTTCAGCGTAATAACATTAACACATTTTGGGTTGAAATATTTGATGTTGTGTTTATTCGTGTCATATTTCAAAAGTCTGCTTGTAGCGTCTGTGTGAATTCAAAAACCAGAATTGTAGGTTGTTCCCTGTCTGTTTGTAGCGTCTGTGTGAATTCAAAAACCAGAACTGTAGGTTGTTCCCTGTCTGTTTGTAGCGTCTGTGTGAATTCAAAAACCAGAATTGTAGGTTGTTCTCTGTCTGCGTGTAGCGTCTGTGTGAATTCAAAAACCAGAATTGTAGGTTGTTCTCTGTCTGCGTGTAGCGTCTGTGTGAATTCAAAAACCAGAATTGTAGGTTGTTCCCTGTCTGTTTGTAGCGTCTGTGTGAATTCAAAAACCAGAACTGTAGGTTGTTCCCTGTCTGTTTGTAGCGTCTGTGTGAATTCAAAAACCAGAACTGTAGGTTGTTCCCTGTCTGTTTGTAGCGTCTGTGTGAATTCAAAAACCAGAACTGTAGGTTGTTCCCTGTCTGTTTGTAGCGTCTGTGTGAATTCAAAAACCAGAATTGTAGGTAATTCTCTGTCTGCGTGTAGCGTCTGTGTGAATTCAAAAACCAGAATTGTAGGTTGTTCCCTGTCTGTTTGTAGCGTCTGTGTGAATTCAAAAACCAGAACTGTAGGTTGTTCCCTGTCTGTTTGTAGCGTCTGTGTGAATTCAAAAACCAGAACTGTAGGTTGTTCCCTGTCTGTTTGTAGCGTCTGTGTGAATTCAAAAACCAGAATTGTAGGTTGTTCTCTGTCTGCGTGTAGCGTCTGTGTGAATTCAAAAACCAGAATTGTAGGTTGTTCTCTGTCTGCGTGTAGCGTCTGTGTGAATTCAAAAACCAGAATTGTAGGTTGTTCTCTGTCTGCGTGTAGCGTCTGTGTGAATTCAAAAACCAGAACTGTAGGTTGTTCCCTGTCTGTTTGTAGCGTCTGTGTGAATTCAAAAACCAGAACTGTAGGTTGTTCCCTGTCTGTTTGTAGCGTCTGTGTGAATTCAAAAACCAGAACTGTAGGTTGTTCCCTGTCTGTTTGTAGCGTCTGTGTGAATTCAAAAACCAGAATTGTAGGTTATTGTCTGTCTGTTTGTAGCGTCTGTGTGAATTCAAAAACCAGAATTGTAGGTTGTTCCCTGTCTGTTTGTAGCGTCTGTGTGAATTCAAAAACCAGAACTGTAGGTTGTTCCCTGTCTGTTTGTAGCGTCTGTGTGAATTCAAAAACCAGAATTGTAGGTAATTCTCTGTCTGTTTGTAGCGTCTGTGTGAATTCAAAAACCAGAACTGTAGGTTGTTCCCTGTCTGTTTGTAGCGTCTGTGTGAATTCAAAAACCAGAATTGTAGGTAATTCTCTGTCTGTTTGTAGCGTCTGTGTGAATTCAAAAACCAGAATTGTAGGTTATTGTCTGTCTGCGTGTAGCGTCTGTGTGAATTCAAAAACCAGAATTGTAGGTAATTCTCTGTCTGTTTGTAGCGTCTGTGTGAATTCAAAAACCAGAATTGTAGGTAATTCTCTGTCTGCTTAAAAGACCACTGGTGTACTGTAAATACAACGTTTAGTTTTGTTAATTATTGTACGTTTTAATAACCTACAATTCTTGTATTTTCAATCTGAATTTTGGATTTCTGCGCGTCTGTGTGAAATAATGATGGTAACTGTCAACATTAGCGGTATATATCTATAGTCACTGTACACTGTGCATCAGTTGTGTGAATAGAACATGGAATCGTTACTGGTTGAGCTATTCGTGTGCCTAGTGTTAGTGTATTAGGCCAAAAAAAAAAATTGTCTGTTTAGGGTAACCCGACCGACCCTATCGATTTGGCGCCGACCCAAAAACTTTTTTTTGATTTAAAAAAAAACCGAAAAAACAAAAGAGGTAAAAATGCTAAAAAGAGACATTTGGCGTTTCTTTCTCTCCCTTTCTCTCTGTTTTATTTATACGTTAGTTTTGAAACATGTATTCATCAAATATAAGAAGTGAATGTTCAGCCAACATAGCATTTACAAAAAAAAAACCAAAAAAAACAAAAAAACTTTACCTACCTACCGACCCTACTTTTTTTGGTCATGTTACCCTAAACAGACAATTTTTTTTTTTTGGCCTTAGCGTGTAATTGAGCAGTAATAATGGTAGCAGTAATAATAATGCTAGTAATAATAGTACTTGTGGTTTTTGTAGTGGTGGTTATGGTGGCAGAGGTCGTAATAGCAGTAGTAAAAATAGAAGTAGTTCGCTAAAGTAGAAGTAGTAGGAGTAGTGGTGATGGTGGCGGTGGTGGTGGTAGACTGAAGTAGTAGTAGAAGCAGTAGTCGTAGCAGTGATGGTGGTGGTATCAGACGTAGTAGCAGTAGTAGTGGTAGTAGTAGTAGTAGTAGTAGTTAGCAATAGTAGTAGCAGTCGAAGAAGCAGTAGTGATAGTAGTGATAGTGGTGGTAGCTGACGTACTAGTAATAGTTGCAGTAAATAATTATTTAGCAGCAGCAGCAGCGGTGGTACTGCATGCAAGTTACTCAGTGGTGGTACTGAAAACATGAAACATCTGAACACACGGATATCCTTGTCGAACGATGTCAGTAATCTAACAAAACTTGGGCACACATTTTTGCTCCATAAACTGCAAATAAGGTCATTACCAACAACTTTACCCCGTACAAACAAAGTATTACTCGTCGTTGTCATATTTGTATGATGTGCTTGTGATCTATATTTTTTCTTCTACTTCAGAAAAAGGAGGTAACAGATATCGAAAGGAAAGGTAAATGCGCGCATACACACACATATTCTCACGCTCGCACGCACGCGCGCACGTACACACGCATAAAAGTACAAGCACGTAATCGCACACACACGTAATCGCACACACATACACACACACACACATACACACACACACGCACACACACACACACGCACACACACACACACACACACGCACACACACACACACGCACACGCACACACGCACATGCACACACACACACACACGCACGCACGCACGCACACACACACACACACACACACACACACACACACACACACACACACACACACACACACACACACACACACACGCACACAAAGTTGGGCTTTCGGACATGGTCATTAACAAATAAAAAGCTCCCGGTAAAAATAATTGATCATTCCTACAATCATAACGTTGTTTGTTTGTTTGTTTGTTTGTTTGTTTGTTTGTTTGTTTGGCGCCTATCCCACCCCCTACCTCAACCGCCACCCCCAAAACATGTCCCCTCCGAAATGAAAAAGTACGACGGCAAACGTCAAGATCGGAAGAACTACGGGAAGACACAATTTTTGTGTTTGTGTTTTCATGAACGTGGCAGCTCTGATGGCCAACGATCTAACAACCCCCATTGCAAGCACCCCCCCCCCCCCCCCCACTGTGGTTATATAGTCTATGTTCACAAAACCCAGTGAAAAAGTCCCGTCACAATAGAGGGTTATTAGTGACTTGTGATGCTGTGTTGGCTGGCTTCCTAATGTTCATGGTGGGTTTTCATCAGAGTGAACTAACAGTCGTTAATTGGTTTCCGCAAATAGTCGTCAAAGTGCACTTGGAATATTTGTCTCATTGATGTTGCGTGTATGTTCTCGCAATGATGCATTGTCGTCGTCGTCGTCGTCGTTGTTGTTGTTGTTGTTGTTGTTGTTGTTGTTGTTGTTGTTGTTAGCAGAGTCGAGTAAAAGGCGGCTGTTTTTTTTTTCTTTTCTGTAAATACTCGTAATTGTACTTATAATCTTAGTACAGTATGACTCATTGGTGGGTAATTGTGTTCTAACTACGAGGTACGGCTGTTCGTTTGTTTGTTTGTTTGTTTGTTTGAAATATATAGCGCGGTGGCATATGCAGTTAAATCTTCCCAGTGACGTTCCCAAGCGTTTTGTTTCCAAGAGACCCGAATGTACCACTCTCTCCAGTATTTCAACATGCAACCAGCAATTGTCAATCTTCTAGCACCAGACGAAATGATTTATAGAGTCACCAAGGATGACGATATCGGTGTTGTGTGAAACAAGCTGCTTCGTTTCCCCATTGATAGTTTTATGAGCTTAACGGCTCAGCGGATTACAACTACACTTCACAAATCGTTACGGAAATAGATGATTTAGGTTTTCCCGTGAAATATACCGGCTATAAATGCCAGACGAAACGCGTTGATTCCTTGTTTCTCTTCAAGTGATTAGCTTGGCAATTTTGATTTAAATGAATATGGTGCGTCTGCATAATTGGCTCCGCTTCACCAAAACACTTGTGTAATGTTTTGGAAAATGTGGTTTGATCTTGCTGTTATGTCTCGAAACTTGTGGTGTTTTTTGGGCATTTATGACTTACTTTTCTGTCTGTATACAAAGTAACAAATCGTTCCAGAAAGTTGAGTTACTTCAAATGAAATAGTGGCAATGCTCATGAATACTTTTTGCTTTTGGCCCACTCCGCCTCGTGAAAACGGTTCGCTCCACCTTCTCCGATCTGGCCCGGTTTGTACATGGGATAGGACCACCCCTCCACTTGGTCACATACCAAAATATCAACATGGGATAGGACCATCCTTCCACTGGGTCACCGAGTGGCCGAGTGGTAACGAGTGGTAACGCACTTGCGCTCGGAAGCGAGAGGTTGCGAGTTCGACCCTTGGTCAGGGCGTTAGCAATTTTCTCCCCCCTTTCCTAACCTAGGTGGTGGGTTCAAGTGCTAGTCCTTCGGATGAGACGAAAAACCGAGGTCCCCTCGTGTACACTACATTGGGGTGTGCACGTTAAAGATCCCACGATTGACAAAAGGGTCTTTCCTGGCAAAATTGTATTGGCATAGATAAAAAAAAATTCCACCAAAATACCCCTGTGACTTGGAATAATAGGCCGTGAAAAGTAGGATATGCGCCGAAATGGCTGCGATCTGCTGGTCGATGTGAATGCGTGATGTATTGTGTAAAAAATTCCATCTCACACGGCATAAATAGATCCCTGCGCCTTGAGTCCGAGTCTGGAGATACGCGCGCGATATAAGACTTCATATAATAATCCCTACACTGGGTTACATACCAAGAATCAACATGGGATAGGACCACCCCTACACTGGGTTACATACCAACATATCAACATGGGATAGGACCACCCCTACACTGGGTTACATACCAACATATCAACATGGGATAGGACCACCCCTACACTGGGTTACATACCAACATATCAACATGGGATAGGACCACCCCTACACTGGGTTACATACCAAGAATCAACATGGGATAGGACCACCCCTACACTGGGTTACATACCAAAATATCAACATGGGATAGGACCACCCCTACACTGGGTTACATACCAAGAATCAACATGGGATAGGACTACCCCTACACTGGGTTACATACCAAGAATCAACATGGGATAGGACCACCCCTACACTGGGTTACATACCAAGAATCAACATGGGATAGGACCACCCCTACACTGGGTCACATACCAAGAATCAACATGGGATAGGACCACCCCTACACTGGGTTACATACCAACATATCAACATGGGATAGGACCACCCCTACACTGGCTTACATACCAACATATCAACATGGGATAGGACCACCCCTACACTGGCTTACATACCAAGAATCAACATGGGATAGGACCACCCCTACACTGGGTTACATACCAACATATCAACATGGGATAGGACCACCCCTACACTGGCTTACATACCAAGAATCAACATGGGATAGGACCACCCCTACACTGGCTTACATACCAACATATCAACATGGGATAGGACCACCCCTACACTGGCTTACATACCAAGAATCAACATGGGATAGGACCACCCCTCCACTGGGTTACATACCAACATATCAACATGGGATAGGACCATCCCTACACTGGCTTACATACCAAGAATCAACATGGGATAGGACCACCCCTACACTGGGTTTTACCAAAATATCAACAGCCTCTGTCTTGCATGTGAGCATGTAATACTGAAAGTTGGAACACAATCACTGGGTCATTGCGGAAAGAGAGGGCTTTTTAAGTGTAACCCATCCAAACTGATCTCAAAAACCCCCGTTTTTAGATCGATTGACACGTGCATCACTCGGAATGGCGTCACGCAAAAGGTAGGCAAGATACACATAAGAATCACCTGTTTGGGATAGAGAATTGTCCTCCGAAAGCGGCGTATGCTGCCTCAATGACGGGGTAAAAACGGTCATACACGTAAAAATCCACTCGTGCAAAAACATAGTGAACGGGGGAGTTTCAGCCCATGAACGAAGAAGAAGAAGGAAAGATAATTGAAAAGACTTTATCTCCATATGCATCAGTTGCTAAATTTTGCCAATCAAATATTTGTGTCTATTTTGTTGTTGAAAGTTTATGTTTTTGTCGGGTCGATTTGAAGGGTGTCTTTATTTGAGCGCCTGTTACGTGATCCAAGTGAAAGACATCTTCGTGCTGCAGAGAGATACTTCCATTTAATACCAAATATAGTTTGAATATAATAAGACGGGTGTAAACTTTTAAATGTCGCAATGTTGATTGTGTTTGTTTGCTTGATTTTTAGTGTGTGTGTTTGTTCGTTTGTTTGTTTGTTTGTTTGTATGTTTGTTTGCTAGTTTGTTTGTTGGTTAGTCTGGTTTTTTCCACAAATTATTTTGAAAACAAACAAACCGATATGTGGCCATTTCTGCGAACTTGAAAACAGTCACTGTGGTCACAATTATTGTTATGTTCACCCCAAGACTCGTTTGCAGTACATTTCATGTTTCACAATGTGCTATCACTAATACTTCCGTGACGTTTTCGAAATTCAGCTTGAAGTAGGAGTCTGTAAGCACAGTAAAGTTGTTCACATTTTGGTAAACTTTGACCTTGGGTTTCTCCTATCAGAGGGTTTAATCAACAATGCCAAATTATGATAACTTCTTGCCTACACGTATTTTGTATTAAACGTTAAATGAAAGGATGCTCATCGGTGTGTCTACAGACATCCGCGAGGCGTTCGACATCCTGGACAACGACAAGGATGGCAAGCTGTCCATCCCGGAGCTGGAGACGTTGCTGCGTGGTCAGTTCGTCGTGGCCAATGACCGAGAGCTGAAAGAGCTACTGGACAACATGGATGCCGACAGTACGTGTGTGTGTGTGTGTGTGTGTGTGTGTGTGTGTGTGTGTGTGTGTGTGTGTGTGTGTGTGTGTGTGTGTGTGTGTGACGTGGTCAATTCGTCGTGGCCGATGACCGAGAGCTGAAAGAGCTACTGGACAACATGGATGCCGACAGTACGTGTGTGTGTGTGTGTGTGTGTGTGTGTGTGTGTGTGTGTGTATGTGTGTATGTGTGTGTGAGGTGGTCAGTTCGTCGTGACCAATGACCGAGAGCTGAAAGAGCTACTGGACAACATGGATGCCGACAGTACGTGTGTGTGTGTGTGTATGTGTGTGTGTGTGTGTGTGTGTGTGTGTGTGTGTGTGTGTGTGTGTGTGTGTGTGTGTGTGTGTGTGTGTGTGACGAGGTCATTTCGTCGTGGCAAATGACCGGGAGCTGAAAGAGCTACTGGACAACATGGATGCTGACAGTTCGTGTGTGTGTGTGCGTGTGCGTTTGCGTGTGTGTGTGTGTGTGTGTGTATGTGTATGTGTGCGTGTGTGCGTGCGTGCGTGCGTGCGTGCCTGTGTGTGCGTGCGTGTGGGTGTGCGTGTGCGTGAGTGTGTGTGTGTGTGTGTGTGTGTGTGTGTGTGTGTGTGTGTGTCTGTGTGTGTGTGTGACGAGGTCAGTTCGTCGTGGACAATGACCGGGAGCTGAAAGAGCTGCTGGACAACATGGATGCCGACAGTACGTAAGTTTGTTAAACATTGCTGAAACCATTTGTTAAATTGATTATATTACTTACTGCCCGTTATGCCGGATGGCATGTAGGGCAGCAAAAATGATTATATGCGGCATTTTTATCTGGAATATTGGGAATAAATTGTTGAATCCAACTTGAATCGTGCAGAGAATGGCTACGTGGACTACGCAGAGTTCGAGGCGTTCGTGGCGAAGAACAACCTGTGTCGGGCCAACGCGGAGGAGGTGTCGGCGGAGATGCGGGACGCCTTCCAGGTGTTCGACACGGACCGTGACGGCTTCATCGGCGTGGAGGAGTTCAGAGCGGTCATGACCAATATAGGTGAGAGGGAGGGGGGATGGGTTGTGAGAGGGAGAGAGAGGAGGGTGAGAGAGAGGGAGAGAGAGGGGGGAGATAGAGAGAGAGAGAGAGAGAGGGGAGAGAGAGAGAGAGAGGGGGGGGAGATAGAGGGGGTGTATGAGGGACGCTTTCCAGGTGTTTGACACGGACGGTGACGGCTTCAGCGGCGTGGAGGAGTTCAGATCTGTCATGGCTGATGGGGTCTATGTCGACCAAAAGAGTGGGATTCCCTGTAGGTGGAGTTCCTGGAAGGGGATTCCCTGTATACAGGGAATCCCACAGGGTGGAGTTTTTCAATAAAACTTGCAAACTATACTCGAATTTTTAAGAAATATCAAAAAAGATTGAAAAACATCAAAGTCTACCGATGTCGCCAAGCATCACGTGACTTTCAGCGATATCAGCGACACGCTACAGGAACTAAATCCTGTGGTATTCCCTGTATACAGGGAATCCCCCTCTAGGAACTCCACCTCAAGGGAATCCCATTCTTTTGGTCGACATAGACCCCATCAGCACCACTATAGGTGAGAGGGGGGAGAGAGAGAGAGGGGGGGAGATAGAGGGGTGTGAGGGAGGCTTTCCAGGTGTTTGACACGGACCGTGACGGCTTCATCGGCGTGGAGGGGTTCAGAGCGGTCATGACTACTATAGGGGAGGGGGGAGAGAGAGAGAGGGGGGGATGGGGGAGAGAGAGAGAGAGGGGGGATGGGGGAGAGAGAGAGAGAGGAGGGGATATGGAGGGGGAGAGAGGGAGAGAGGTGAGAGACGTTTTCCAGGTATATGACAAGGACGGGACGGCTTCATTGGCTTTGAGGAGTTCGGATCGGTCATGACCAGTGTAGGTGGGAGAGGGGGGCGAGTGGGCGAGTGAAAGAGGGGGGAGGGGCGAGTGAAAGAGGGGGGAGGGGCGAGTGAAAGAGGGGGGAGGGGCGAGTGAAAGAGGGGGGAGGGGCGAGTGAAAGAGGGGGGAGGGGCGAGTGAAAGAGGGGGGAGGGGCGAGTGAAAGAGGGGGGAGGGGCGAGTGAAAGAGGGGGGAGGGGCGAGTGAAAGAGGGGGGAGGGGCGAGTGAAAGAGGGGGAGGGGCGAGTGAAAGAGGGGGGAGGGGCGAGTGAAAGAGGGGGGAGGGGCGAGTGAAAGAGGGGGAGGGGCGAGTGAAAGAGGGGGGAGGGGCGAGTGAAAGAGGGGGGAGGGGCGAGTGAAAGAGGGGGGAGGGGCGAGTGAAAGAGGGGGGAGGGGCGAGTGAAAGAGGGGGGAGGGGCGAGTGAAAGAGGGGGGAGGGGCGAGTGAAAGAGGGGGGAGGGGCGAGTGAAAGAGGGGGGAGGGGCGAGTGAAAGAGGGGGGAGGGGCGAGTGAAAGAGGGGGAGGGGCGAGTGAAAGAGGGGGGAGGGGCGAGTGAAAGAGGGGGGAGGGGCGAGTGAAAGAGGGGGAGGGGCGAGTGAAAGAGGGGGGAGGGGCGAGTGAAAGAGGGGGGAGGGGCGAGTGAAAGAGGGGGGAGGGGCGAGTGAAAGAGGGGGAGGGGCGAGTGAAAGAGGGGGAGGGGCGAGTGAAAGAGGGGGGAGGGGCAAGTAAAAGAGGGGGAGGGGCGAATGAAAGAGGGGGGAGGGGCGAGTGAAAGAGGGGGAAGGGCGAGTGAAAGAGCCTTCCGGGTGTTTGAAAAGGTCGGGGACGGCTATTTTGGCGTAGAGGAGTTCAAATGCCATGACCAGAATAGATGAGAGGCAGACGGAGGGTAGGGGGAGGGGGGGAGAGATAGTTAACAACAACAAAAGAGAGGAAGGAAAGTATCGTTATTACAGCACGGGGTCGTAGGGCGACGTTTTGACACAAAGTGGACATTCCTAGGACCCTAACATTTCAACATACACTGCTGACAGTTTTGACACAAAGTGGACATTCCTAGGACCCTAACATTTCAACATACACTGCTGACAGTTTTGACACAAAGTGGACATTCCTAGGACCCTAACATTTCAACATACACTGCTGACAGTTTTGACACAAAGTGGACATTCCTAGGACCCTAACATTTCAACATACACTGCTGACAGTTTTGACACAAAGTGAACATTCCTAGGACCCTAACATTTCAACATACACTGCTGACAGTTTTGACACAAAGTGGACATTCCTAGGACCCTAACATTTCAACATACACTGCTGACAGTTTTGACACAAAGTGGACATTCCTAGGACCCTAACATTTCAACATACACTGCTGACAGTTTTGACACAAAGTGGACATTCCTAGGACCCTAACATTTCAACATACACTGCTGACAGTTTTGACACAAAGTGGACATTCCTAGGACCCTAACATTTCAACATACACTGCTGACAGTTTTGACACAAAGTGGACATTCCTAGGACCCTAACATTTCAACATACACTGCTGACAGTTTTGACACAAAGTGGACATTCCTAGGACCCTAACATTTCAACATACACTGCTGACAGTTTTGACACAAAGTGGACATTCCTAGGACCCTAACATTTCAACATACACTGCTGACAGTTTTGACACAAAGTGGACATTCCTAGGACCCTAACATTTCAACATACACTGCTGACAGTTTTGACACAAAGTGAACATTCCTAGGACCCGAACATTTCAACATACACTGCTGACAGTTTTGACAGAAAGTGGACATTCCTAGGACCCTAACATTTCAACATACACTGCTGACAGTTTTGACACAAAGTGAACATTCCTAGGACCCGAACATTTCAACATACACTGCTGACAGTTTTGACACAAAGTGGACATTCCTAGGACCCTAACATTTCAACATACACTGCTGACAGTTTTGACACAAAGTGGACATTCCTAGGACCCTAACATTTCAACATACACTGCTGACAGTTTTGACACAAAGTGGACATTCCTAGGACCCTAACATTTCAACATACACTGCTGACAGTTTTGACACAAAGTGGACATTCCTAGGACCCTAACTATTCAACATACACTGCTGACAGTTTTGACACAAAGTGGACATTCCTAGGACCCTAACATTTCAACATACACTGCTGACAGTTTTGACACAAAGTGGACATTCCTAGGACCCTAACATTTCAACATACACTGCTGACAGTTTTGACACAAAGTGGACATTCCTAGGACCCTAACATTTCAACATACACTGCTGACAGTTTTGACACAAAGTGGACATTCCTAGGACCCTAACATTTCAACATACACTGCTGACAGTTTTGACACAAAGTGAACATTCCTAGGACCCTAACATTTCAACATACACTGCTGACAGTTTTGACACAAAGTGGACATTCCTAGGACCCTAACATTTCAACATACACTGCTGACAGTTTTGACACAAAGTGGACATTCCTAGGACCCTAACATTTCAACATACACTGCTGACAGTTTTGACACAAAGTGAACATTCCTAGGACCCTAACATTTCAACATACACTGCTGACAGTTTTGACACAAAGTGGACATTCCTAGGACCCTAACATTTCAACATACACTGCTGACAGTTTTGACACAAAGTGGACATTCCTAGGACCCTAACATTTCAACATACACTGCTGACAGTTTTGACACAAAGTGGACATTCCTAGGACCCTAACATTTCAACATACACTGCTGACAGTTTTGACACAAAGTGAACATTCCTAGGACCCTAACATTTCAACATACACTGCTGACAGTTTTGACACAAAGTGAACATTCCTAGGACCCTAACATTTCAACATACACTGCTGACAGTTTTGACACAAAGTGGACATTCCTAGGACCCTAACATTTCAACATACACTGCTGACAGTTTTGACACAAAGTGGACATTCCTAGGACCCTAACATTTCAACATACACTGCTGACAGTTTTGACACAAAGTGGACATTCCTAGGACCCTAACATTTCAACATACACTGCTGACAGTTTTGACACAAAGTGGACATTCCTAGGACCCTAACATTTCAACATACACTGCTGACAGTTTTGACACAAAGTGAACATTCCTAGGACCCTAACATTTCAACATACACTGCTGACAGTTTTGACACAAAGTGGACATTCCTAGGACCCTAACATTTCAACATACACTGCTGACAGTTTTGACACAAAGTGGACATTCCTAGGACCCTAACATTTCAACATACACTGCTGACAGTTTTGACACAAAGTGGACATTCCTAGGACCCTAACATTTCAACATACACTGCTGACAGTTTTGACACAAAGTGGACATTCCTAGGACCCTAACATTTCAACATACACTGCTGACAGTTTTGACACAAAGTGGACATTCCTAGGACCCTAACATTTCAACATACACTGCTGACAGTTTTGACACAAAGTGGACATTCCTAGGACCCTAACATTTCAACATACACTGCTGACAGTTTTGACACAAAGTGGACATTCCTAGGACCCTAACATTTCAACATACACTGCTGACAGTTTTGACACAAAGTGGACATTCCTAGGACCCTAACATTTCAACATACACTGCTGACAGTTTTGACACAAAGTGGACATTCCTAGGACCCTAACATTTCAACATACACTGCTGACAGTTTTGACACAAAGTGGACATTCCTAGGACCCTAACATTTCAACATACACTGCTGACAGTTTTGACACAAAGTGGACATTCCTAGGACCCTAACATTTCAACATACA
>NC_090255.1:42279894-42287394 GCF_037325665.1 Littorina saxatilis | reverse complement strand
AGGGAGGTAAGAACGGTGGTTTTAAGTTTATGTATTGAAGGGAAGTAACCGCTGAGCGTGCAAGACAGCAGTGAGTGACCGACAAGCGCTGTCGCCCATTTGAGACTCTCTTGGACTCTGAATGTTCCCCTTTATTTCAAACACGGTGTGTTAGTGTGTGTGTGTGTTTGTGTATGTGTCTGTGTGTGTGAGTGTGTGTGTGTATGTCTGTGCGTTCGTTTGTGTGTGTGTGTGTGTGTGTGTGCGTGCGTGCGTACGTACGTTCGTGTGTGTGTGTGTGTGTGGTTGCGTGCCTGCGTGCGTTTGTGTGTGTGTTTGTGTGTGTATTATATGTCTGTGTGCGTCTTTGTGTCTGTACGTGCGTGCGTGTGTTTCTGTCTATGTGCGTGCGTGCGTTATCATCAAGGCATATTACTAACATACCTCCTCCGAAATCGGCGTATGACTGCCAAAATAGCAAGGTCAAAAAGTTCACTCGTGCAAAAACCACGAGGAGAGTACGTGGGAGTTTCAGCCTATTAACGCAGAAGGAGAACTAACATACCAGTAAGCAGCACACACACACATACACACGCACCTACGTAAACACACACACACACAAGCGCGCGCGCGCGCGCGCGCGCACGCACGCACCCATCCAAGCACAAACACACACACAAACACACAAACACACACATGCACACACACACATAGATACACACACTGGCACACCGACACACACCGACGCGACACATACACACACGCACACACACACAGGCACACCGACACACACACCGACACACACACACATACACACACATACACGCACACAAACACATACACACACATACACGCACACACACATACACACACACGCACACGCGCGCACACACACACACACGCACACACACACATACCCACACTGCACACATGATAGGCCTACATCAAGCAACGGCCCTATAATTGAACACTCACTTCCCATCCCTCCTTCCCTCTCTCTCCCCACCCGTCCACCCTTCCCCACCCCCCCCCCCCCCCCCCCCCCCCCCCCCCCCACCCCCACCCGTCCACCCCCAATACCGCAAGTCAAAAACAGCAATTCATTAAAATCTGCACACAAAAAGAGATTTCTAAACCGAAACTTCAGAGTGGAAAGTACAGGGCTGCAAAGAAAAGACGTGCTTCCATTGGCATTGTCAGCGCGGGGCCTTTTATGCGCGTGACCTAGTTCTGACGCTTTGCTGTGACGACGCTCATCCCAAACATATCATCCTGTTTTACTTGAAAGCAAGGGCTAAAAATACCCTGAAACGAAACTCAATATTATGTTGTGCATGACCACGTTTGATGATTTCCCTTTGACAAGGTTGCCCTTAAAGGGTCTGAATCGGGATTGTCCTTGTACTCCTCTTCTTCGTTCCATGGGCTGAAACTCCCAGGTTCACTCGTGTTGTTGTACGAGTGGACTTTTACGTGAATGACCGTTTTTACTCCGCGATTCAGGCAGCATACGCCGATTTCGGGGGAAGCATGCTGGGTATTTTCGTGTTTTTATAACCCGTCGAACTCAACATAGATTACAGAATCTTCTCCGAAACGCACTTAGTCTTGTGCTTGCGTGTACACACGAAGGGGGTAAAGTCACTAGCAGGTCTGTACATAAGTTGACCTGGGAGATCGGAAAAAATCTCCATCCTTCACCCACCAGGCGGCCGCGGCAGGGATGTTAAATCACGAGCTTCCGATTAGGAGGCTGATGTCTTAATTATGCACTACACCACTGCGCTCTTGTACCAAGTTTAAGCTGACGTTGTCATGTTTACATGTCGTCATTGTTAGAACACAATCACCATGACGTCAGGATCAGGATGTAGCTTAACTCGAAGATCGTTTAAAATAAAATAAAAAGTTGTCACATCAGTAACCAGGTTAGATTTTTCTTTTTTCAGGATGTTATTATGAAAGTATGGAATGACGGCACGTGATGTACTTTCTTTCTTTCTTTATTTGGTGTTTAACGTCGTTTTCAACCATTAAAGGTTATATCGCGACTGGGAAAGGGGGGAGATGGGATAGGGGAAAGGGGGGAGATGGGAGCACGTGATGTACAGTATATTACATTATCATGATGAATTATGACGTCATATTCTATTTATGTTGTTTAAAAGTCTATTTAGCTCGTTGCGTCAGTACTCTGCGACCTAGTTAGTCAGACCCCAACTTTCAATTGTTAGAGGATCCATAAACCCCCCACTGCAGAATTATAGAGGGTCACAAGGGTCCAAAAGCCGAATAGTCCTGTATTACTTATAAAACATGTACAATGTGATCACGCATAGTTTAATGTGAAGTGACGTTTTCATTTAAATATTCCAGGAGGACATGACATTCGAACACATTGATGAGTCTGTGTGTATGTGTAGAGCGATTCAGAGACAACTACTGGACCGATCTTCGTCAAACTTTACATGAGAGTTCCTGGGAATCATATCCCCAGACGTTATTTTTTTCTTCATTTGTTTGATGTTTCTTTGATGACGTCATATCTGGCATGTTCTGAAAGTTGAGGAGGCACTGTCACACCCTCATTTTTCGATCGAATTGATTAATATGTTGGTCAAGCAATCTTCGACAAAGCCCGGACTATGGGATTGCATTTCATTTCGGAAGCTTATAAATCAGTTAATGAGTTTGGCCATTAAAAATCTAAAATTCTTATTAAAACTAAAATTTGAATAATCGATCAAAAAATGATTTCATCTTATAGCTTATGCTTTATAATTTCCTGATTCCAGAAACAAATAGATATGTTATGTTTGGGTCAAAAACAAGCTCAGAAAGTAACAAAACTTGACTAAATGTAAAACAGAATAGAGAACAGCACGCATTCCCGTCAATCACTACCGGCACGGTTGGCCTAGTGGTAAAGCGTCCGCCCCGTGATCGGGAGGTCGTGGGTTCGAACCCCGGCCGGGTCATACCAAAGACTTTAAAATTGGCAATCTAGTGGCTGCTCCGCCTGGCATCTGGCATTATGGGGTTAGTGCATGCTAGGACTGGTTGGTCCGGTGTCAGAATAATGTGACTGGGTGAGACATGAAGCCTGTGCTGCGACTTCTGTCTTGTGTGTGGCGCACGTTATATGTCAAAGCAGCACCGCCCTGATATGGCTCTTCGTGGTCGGCTGGGCGTTAAGCAAACAAACAAACAAACAATCAAACAATCAAGCACAATCGCTACTGCGCTATACAGGGTTGACCATTTCTGTGAGGTTTTCACGTGAAAGTGATAGCGAAAATGATGCCACGGGGAATCGACAAAGCTAAATTGACTTGGTCAAAACAATGCAGTGCATTCAATTTCCTTCTATGAGTTGGACAGATTGACTAATGGCGTAATTTCGTTTAACGCGACTTGTTTCTTTCCTTTGTTCGTTCGTTCGTACGTACGTTCATTCTTTCTTTCTTTCTTTATTTGTTTCTATATTTATTTATTTATTTACTTGGTTTTTTTGTTTCTTTCATTTATTTGTTTGTGAACTAGTTCTTCGTTTCTGTCTATCACTTTCTTTTTTCCCTTCTTTTTGTACTTGAAACACAATGTTGTGTGTGCAGAAAGGCTCAAGCCATCAACCATACTTCAACTGTTCTCGCTTTATCAAATCAAACAAGAAGAGTTTTTAAAAAAATATGTCTTTCAATTTAACATTCTTGATATCAAAACTCACATCAAACATACAGCTACACGCAAGAGAGCTCTGCACCAGGACACTTTAGAAAGAGGGGGTACATGCGAAGTGGTGCGATTATTATTATTATCAACGCTTTTATTTTCATTGTTATTCATGGTTATTATTATTCACGGCGACTGGGCAAAAGCCTCCCATACGGTGATTTAAGCAACGATACAGTGCAGCACCTTTGATGTTCATGTTTTAAGTTTTTATTTGGGGGGGATAGGTAAATGGTTTTGACATCACAGCCCATACGTTACCTCCTGTGATATAAGTAGGTGGGAAGATATACCCATTATGGGGGCAGAAAAATACGAGAACATTATTGTCTTATGGTAGAACATGGCGCGGGGGGGGGGGGGGGGGGGGGAGAGGGGGGAGGGGGGCGGCAGAGAAGAGGGGTGAAGACAGAGAGAGAACGAACGAACGAACGAACGAACGAACTTTATTACTCAAGGATGGAGATTTTAGGCTCACGCCTAGTCTTACAATCTGTCCCTGCTAAACTAAGACATAAAAATAAAGACAATAAAAGGACAATTGTCAATCGCAATCATACAGTATTACTAATTACAACATTACCTATACGAATACATAATGCATGATAGGACATTGAAATGTACATGTATGTCAATATAATACAAAGGAAAAGAAAAGTCGACTACACACACACACACACACACACACACACACACACACACACACACACACACACACACACATACACATATGTGCACATATGTGCGCACACACACACACAGACATATACGCACGCACACACGCATACACAAGCAGACACACACACACAGACACACGCACACACACACACACACACACACACACACACACACACACACACAACAACAACCTCATCATCATCATCATCATCATCATCATCATCATCATCGTCGACATCATTATCATCATCAACAAAATATATAGAGGTTAGTGATAGCAATGCATTCTTGCTAGAAACAGGTTTAGAATGTAACTGTTCGTGACATCAGATATTCGCGAAGCTGCGCTTTGAAGTATTTAATCCTGCTTGACCCCTTTATCTCACATGGTAGCGAATTCCAAATTGTTGAGCCCGAAAACGCTAAACTGGTTTTATATAAATCAATACGGGGTAGCGGGGAAATTAATTTGTTTGAGCCATATCTGTCTGTTGCTTTCTGAAATAATGATCGCATGTACTGTGGGGTCTCGTTTATTTGAACCTTAAACATTAAAAGCGCCTTATTAAATAATAACTGATCTTTAAGTGATAAAAAATTAAGGCTGCTAAGCTTTTGATCTGTTGATGTTTGCGGACCCGGCATGATAAGTTTAGCTGCGCGACGGTGAAGAGAATTTACTTTTTTTAAGTGAACATCGCTACAACCATCCCAAAGTGTAGATGCATAATTCAGATGAGGTAAAATATGACCAAAATAAAACAACTTGAGTGCTGAGGTATCAGCGTAATGCTTTAATTTGGAGAGAAGGAACAAGTTTTTAGATAAGGTTTTGGTAACACGGTTGAGGTGGGACTGCCACTTTAATTCAGCGTCTATTGTGACCCCGAGAACACGATGGCTGGTTACTTGCTCAATGGGTGACTCATTTAAACTGAGATAAAGATTCAGAGGAGCGATTTGGTGTTTCTGTCGTGTTGTGATCACCATGCATTTAGTTTTGCCTGGGTGTATAATCATTGAGTTTTGTTTACACCAATCAAATATGTTGTTTAACCCTCTTTTTGCGCAACGGTGCATGCTTATCAATAATTGGCAAAAATGCCTCATACAAAGCAGAAAAGGCACTATTTGGACAAGTATGATTGCAAATAAGATGAAAAGGCACAGAAGCAATGTCTCGCAAAAAATCCCGTCTCATTGAAATTTTTAAAGGATCTGAACTCAATTGTTGTATGGCCCTTAGGCGGACGTTTTGGTAATTTAAAAGACCAAGTGCAAAAAATAGGGCTATGGTCACTTATACTTTCATTGGATACAAACACTTTGGAAACATTACACACATTGTTTGTGTAAATATGATCAATTAACGTTGCACTAGTACTGGTTACTCTTGTTGGATCTTTGATTAATTGCTGAAGACCAAACAGTGATGTAGTAGAAGACCATGCATGTTGCGGTTTATTTAAATCATAATTAAAATCACCTAAGAGAAGAATGTTAGAATTACAGTTATTAACGTTGTCCATCATGCGCACAAAATCGTCAATCCATGCAAGTGAAGAGGCTGGATTTCTGTATATATACCCCACTAACACAGAAGGAGATTTAGAGTGTTTTGTCTCCGTCCAGATGCACTCCACATTCTCTGACTCTAAATCAGTTCTCCTTCTTGTGATTTTCACAATACTGCCATGGACGTAAATCACAAGTCCAGTATGATTAGACTGGTTGCTGTCGCGTCTTAAAATTGTATAGTTAGTAATGTCAATAGAGGTGTCGTCGATCCTGGAATCAAGGCGAGTTTCGCAAAGTCCAAACAAATGAATTGGCTTGTTTGGTCGGTTTAACATTAAGCACACATCTGGAACTTTGTTAAACAAATGATAAACGTTAAGGTGTCCTATACGAAGGCCAGATGTAGAATCACCCAACGGCATAATTAGGTCACGATGTAGGTCAGATCAAAGAAAAGTATTTTCCTTTTGTCACAGTAAAACCGGACAAGAAAAAGGAAAAGCAAATGTCAGTGTCTACCAAGGCACTTAAATTGTCTGTGATGAAAACCGCCACAGAGAGTTTAAAAAAAACCTCAGTGTAATTCCAACACACAAGAACACTTTTGCAGAACAGGTACCACGGGTAGCAAAATAGAGAATAACTGTAAATAAAAGAAAACCGTGAAAAGATTAAAAAAAAAGTGAAAGAAAATACAACAATAAGATCAACAACAATCCAATTCTAACTGAAATTGAGGATACCAATCAATCAATGGAGTTTGTGGTAGACTACCACACTCACAATTTATTAGAGAACTCAGCAGTATTTCTTTTCCAGATCACACCTTACGTGAGTGTTAGGCCTAAAAAAAAAATAGGTGTGGTTACGGTAACCCGACCTACCCTATTTTTAGGGGCCGACCCTATAACTTTTTATTAGATTTGTCACAAAAAACAAAAAAAAAAACCAGTGCAGAAAACGCAATGCGAAAGCGAAATCGTCCGAGTCGCACACTTATTTTCCTGTCAAGTAGGTTTAATTTGTACACATTAGAAAAAAAAGTTTTTAAAAAAAGGTGATTGCCTACCTTCCTACCCTATTTTATTTGGCTATGTTACCGTAACCACACCTATTTTTTTTTGGCCTTATCAGGAAAGGGCCCTTTTGGGCTTCTACTCGGCACACAGAGACACTTGACGAACCAGCATCTACCCTACGCTACACACCTTCAAGACACAGATTCCGAAACAAAGCACAAATCACTATTACACAGATATAATTGGACCAAGCCAGCTTCTCCTCTACACTACACACAGTTGCAAGAAAAACAAGCCACAAAAGAGAGAGAGAGAGAGAGAGAGAGAGAGAGAGAGAGAGAGAGAGAGGGAGAGAGGGAGAGAGAGAGAGAGAGAGAGAGAGAGAGAGAGGGAGAGAGGGAGAGAGAGAGGGAGAGAGAGAGGGAGACAGACAGACAGACAGACAGACAGAGAGAGACCGACAGACAGACAGACAGATACAGAGAGAAGAGAGTGTGTGTGTGTGTGCGTGTGTGTGTGTGTGTGGGTGTGTATGTGAGTGTGTGTGTGTGTGGGTGTGTGGGTGTGTGGGTGT